>NW_006408585.1:16524902-16536781 GCF_000296735.1 Chrysochloris asiatica
AAGAATGTCCACACCTTTATCTCATCAGTTCTGCCAGGCGTCTGTGGCCACTCCGATCTTTCCCCCACGTGGTCTCACCCAAGATGGCAGCTCCTGGAGCAGCCGAGCGTCCCGGACTAGAAAGCAATGGATTTCTTGCTTCTGCCACAAATCCCCCCAGCTGTGAGCCTTCCAGCCTTCTAAGTATTCCTTTATATGTGGTTCAGAGTTCTGGAACCATCCCCTGAGCCTGCTTGGTTGGGTATTCTGTATTGTTGTTGGCGGAGCTCTCTGCTATACGTCCACCCGATCTGCCATCTTGTTTGTTCCTCTTGTAGTAGTGTTTTGTGTAGTTCTTTGTATAAGTCTTTGGTTTCTCTAATTAGATTTTTTCCTAAATATTTCATCTTTTGAGTGACTATTGTAAATTGAATTGCTTTCCTGATTTCCATTTGAGCTCTCTTTGTTTGTGTAAAGTAATCCGATGGTTGATCTTGTACCTGCCACTTTAAAGAATCTTTCAATGAGTTCCAATAATTTTCTTGCTGAGTCTTTGAGATTTTCTTTGTATAGGATCATGTCATCTGCAAATAGTTTTACTTCTTTTTTGCCAACTTGGGTACCTTTATTTTCCCTTTTCTTGTCTTATAGCTCTGGGTAAGACTTGCAGCACAGTATTGAATAGGGTAATGATAAAGGGTGTCCTTGTCTGGTTCCTGTTCCTAAGGGGAATGTTTTCAGTTTCTCTCCGCTGAAAGTAAAGTAGGCTGTTGATTTTGTACATACACCCTTAATTATGTTAAGGAATATATACCCTTTGTACATATCCCCTTCTATCCCTATTTTGTTGAGTGTTTTTATCTGGAGTGGGTGTTAGATTTTGTCAAATGCATTTTATACATTAATCACTGTCATCATATTTAATTTAATTTATTTTATGTGGTGGATTATGTTGATTGTTGTTCAAATATTGAGCCATTCTTGGGTACCTGGTAAGAATCCTACATGGTCAGGAAGCTTTTTTTTTTTGATATGCTGTTGGATTCTTTAGGCTCTGATTTTTATTGAGGATTTTTGCATCTGTGTGCATGAGGAATAAGTATACTATCAAACATAACTGAAAATATATAAACAGTAGAAGACAACAGATTAGTGTGATCTCATAAAAACTAAACAGTTATGCAAATCAAAAGATTCCACTTAACGAGTAAAAAGAGAACCCACAGACAAAACATTTTGGCTATGACATATCATAGAAGGGGCTACTTTCTAAAAATTTGTAGAATACTTCAACACCCCAACAAGAAAAAAACACAACTAATCCAGTTTAAAATGGACAGAGGTCATGAACAGATGCTTCACCAAGAAGACATTCTGGTAGTCAGTAAACATATGAAGAAATGCTGGTGATCATTAGCCATTGTTGTTGCTGTTATGTATTGCCGAATCTGTTCCAACTCTAAACAACACTGTATATGGTTTCTGCAGATATGAACAGCTAATCTTGTGTTAACAGCCCAGTACTACAGTACCATATCAAGACTCCATTAGAGAAATACAAATCAGAACAATGAGATACCATCTTGCCCCAATATTAACAGCAAAGTTAAAAAACAACAACAATCCCTCTCCCCTTCCTGAAAACATCAAATGCTGGTGAGGCTGTGGAGACATGAGGACCCTCTTATGCTACCAGGATCAGGACAAAATGGTGCAACTACTGTGGAAAATTGTATATGTTTTCTCAAAAAGTTGCAAATGAAAATACCATATGACCCAGCAATCCCTCTACTATGATATATAGCCTTAAGAAATGAGTCATGACATGAAATAGATACATGCACACCCATATTCATCACAGCGCTACTCACCATTGTGCAAAAAAGCTCATAAATGCTCATAAACCAAGTAATGGATAAGCAAACTGGTACATGCACACAATGGAATACTGTGCAACATTGAAAAACAAAGATGAATTTGTGATATGTCTCATAGCAGGTATGACACTGAAGGACATTATGCTGATGGAAATTAGTCAACACAAAAGGAAAAATATTGTATGAGACCGTTATAGTAAAAAGTCAAGAAAAGGTTTTCATGCTAAAAAAAAATATTCTTTGATGATACCAGAGGTGGGAGGAAAGGGAGAATAATTCACTGACTAGAGGCTAGGCATGTGTTAACTTGGATGAAGAGGAAGGCTATATTAAACAAGAGGGGGGTTGGCAGAAAGATGATGAAGATAGAGGAAGACATAGTGAGGAGCACAAGAATTAATACTGTTACATACATGATCTGCAATAACAGGGATCTGTGGATAGATACGTGGGCACATACATAGGCTAAACAGGTATAGGAGTGAGAATGGGAGTATACCCACAAATGTACAAAGCTCTGACAGGATGTTTGTGCATAAGCATTTACCTTTGCTGCAAACATATCCACAGAAATACAATTTGCTACATCTGTTGAAAGATGTGGAGAATCTCAGCATCATCAGCCAAAACAAGGTCAGGGGCAGAGTCTGGAAAAAGAACATCAATTGCTCATATGCAAGTTCAGGCTGAAAAAAATTAAAACAAGTCCATGAGAGACAAAATATGACCTTGTGTGTATCCCACCTGATTTTAGAGACCATCTCAAGACAGATGTTATTAACTAAACACTACTGTCCCAAACCAGAAGAGTTGTGGGATGACATCAAAAATAGCACACAGGAAGAAAACAAAAGGTCATTAAGAAGACAGGAAAGAAAGAAAATACCAAAATGATGTCAGAAGAGACTCTGAAATTTGCTATGGAGCAGAGAGAAGCTAGAGAGAATGGAAGAAATGAAGTAAAAGAATTGAACAAAAAATGCCAAAGGGCAACTTGAGAAGACAAAGTAAACTATTATAATGAAATATGCAAAGACTTGGAGTTAGAAAACCAATGAGAATACATTCAGAATTTCTCAAGCTAAAAGAATTGGAGAAAAATTTCAAGCTTCAACTTGCAATATTGAAGAATTCTAGGGGCAAAATATTGAATGATGCAGAAAGCATCAAAAAAGATGGAAGGAATATGCATAGTTACTGTACAAAAAAGAAATGATCAATAGTCAACCATTTCAAGAGGTAGCATATGACCAAGTACTAATGGTTCTGAAGGAAGAAGTCCAGACACACTGAACACTGAACACAAGACTTCACGAATTGACAGAATACAAACGGAAATCTTTTCAACCAACTGATGTAGCATTGGACATGCTCACTCCTCTATGCCAAGAAATTTGGAAGACTATCTAGAAACCATTTGGAAAAGATTCTTATTTGTAGCCATTCCAAAGAAAGGTGACCCAAATTTAATGTGGGAACCATTGAACATTATCATGAATATCACATGCAAGTCAAAGATAATTTAAAAATGATTGCACCAGTACATTGAAAAAGAATTGCCAGAAATTCAAGCCAGAGGACATGGAATTTGGGATATCAATGTTTACATCAGAGGAATCTTGACTGAAAGCAGAGAATACCGGAAAGATATTTAGTTGGGCTTTATTGACTATGCAAAGGTTTCCAATTGTGTGGATAGTGGCAAACTATGGATACCATTGCAAAGAATGAGTATTCCAGGACACTTGATTGTGCTCATAAGGAACCTGTATATACCAAGATATAGTTGTTATAACAAAACAAGGGGATACTGAAGGGTTAGAAATTAGAAAAGATGTGTGCCAGGGTTGTATCCTTTTGCTGTACTTATTCCATCTGTATGCTGAACAAATAATCTGAGAAACTGTATTATAAGAAGATGAAAGTGGGATCAGAGGAAGACTTAGTAACATCTTTTAATATGCAGATGGTCAAACCATACTTGGCGCCCTGATGTGGTCCTATAGGATAAGCACTGGACTGTGAACCACAAGGTTGGAGGTACAAATCCATTAGCTGCTCCTCTGCATTTAACAAAAAAATAACCAAACTTACTGAAAAATATCAGTAACATCAGCCTTCAGTATGAATTGCACATCAATGTAAAGAAAGCAAAAATCCTCAAATTGCAAAACTGAATAACATTATGATAAATGGTTGAAAAGATTGAAGTTGTCAAAGATTTCATTTGCTTGGATCCACAACACTCATGGAAGCAGCAGTCAAGAAATTTAATGACATAATGTATTAGGTAAGTGTGCTGCAAAAGATCTCTTCAGAGTGTTAAGGAGCAAAGATATAAGTTTGAGGACTAAGGTGTTCCTGACCCAAAGTCATGGCATTTTCATTCACTTTATATGTGTGTGAAAGTTAGACAATGAACAAAGAAAACCATAGAAGAATCTATGCTGAATTTTGGTGTTGGAGAAGGATACTGGACGTACCATAGACTGCCAGTAGAATGAATAAATCTGTATTGGGAGAAAAGCAGCCAGAATATTCCTTAGAAGCCAAGATGATGAGATTTCATCTTTCATACTTCAGACAGGCTATCAGTAGAGACCAGTCTTTGAAGATGGACATCATGCTTGGTAAAGGGGAAGGTTGGAGTAAAAGAGGAAGACCCCCAACGAGATGGATTGACACAGTGGCAGCAGCAATGGGCTCATGAGTAACATCAATTGTGAGGATGGCACACGACCAGGCAGTGTTTCATTTTGTCATACATAGGGTTGCTATAAGTTGGAACCAATTTGATGGCACATAACAACGATAAAAACAAAGCAAATATCCATGAATGCTTTGAAGTTGTTGTTGTTGTTAGGTGCCATTGAGTTGGTACCAACCCATAGCGACCTTATGCACAGCAGAAAGAAACACTGCCTGATCCTGGACCAACCTCACTACTGTTGCCATGCTTGAGTCCATTGATGCTGCCACTTGGCTAATCCATTTTGTTGAGGGTCTTCCTGTTTTTCTCTGACCCTCCACCTTACCAAACATGATAACTTTGTCCAGCGACTGACAATATGTCCAAAGTATGAGAGACGAAGTTTGGCCATCTTGGCCTCCAAGAAGCTCTCTAGCTGCACTTCTTCGAAAACAGATGTATTGGTTCTTTTGGCAGCCCATGGCACTTTCAATATTCTCCAACACCATAATTCAAAAGCATCAATTCTTCTACGGTCTTCCTTATTCACTGTGCAGCTTTTGCATGCATATGAGATTATTGAAAATACCATGACTTGGGTCAGGCACACCTTAGTCCTCAAGCTGACATCTCTGCTCTTCAACACTTTAAAAAAGATCTTGTGCAGCAGATTTGCCTAATGCAATAGTCATTTGATTTCTTGACTGCTGCTTCCATGAGTGTTGATAGTTGATTGAAGAATGAGGTCCTTGACAACTTCAATCTTTTCTCCATTGATAAGAATGCTGTTTATTGGCCCAGTGGTGAGGATTTTTGTTTTCTTTACATTGAGATGTAATCCATAGCGAAGGCTGTGCTCTTTGATCTTCATCAGTAAATATTTTAAGTCCTCTTCACTTTCAGCAAGCAAGGTTGTATTATCTGCCATATCCAGGTTGTTAATGAGTCTTCCTCTAATCCTGATGACATGTTTTTCTTCATATAACCCAGCTTCTCGCATTATTTGCTCAGCATACAGGTTGAATAAGTATGGTGAAAGAATACAACCTTGTCACACACCTTTTTAAAATTTTAAACCATTCAGTGTTCCCATGTTCTGTTCGAACAACTGCCTCTTGGTCCAGGTACAGATTCCTCATGAACACAATTATGTGTTCCAGACTACTCATACTTCGCAATATTGTCGATAGATTGTCATGATCCACACAATCGAAAGCCTTTGCATAATCAATAAAGCACCGGTAAACATCTTTCTGATATTCTCTGCTTTCAGCCAAGATCCATCAGACATCATCAATGATATCCCTCATTCCATGACCTCTTCTGAATCCGGCTTGAACCTCTGGAAGTTCTCTGTCAATGTATGCTTGTAGCTGTTTCTGTATTACCTTTAGCAAAACTTTACTTGCATGGGATATCAAAGATATCATCTGATAATTTCTGCATTCTGTTGGGTCACCTCTCTTTGGAATGGGCACAAATACGGATATCCTGCAATTAGTCGGCCAGATAGTTGTCTTCCAAATTTCTTGGCAGAGATGAGTGAGTGCCTCCTGTGCCACCTCACTTTCTTGAAAGATTTCAGTTTTTATTCCATCAATTCATAGTGCCTGTTCTTTGCCAATTTCTTCAATGTACCTTGGACTTCTTCCTTCAGTGTCATTGGCTCTTGATCATATGACCTTGAATATATCCCACCTGAATTTAGAGATCATCTGAAGAGCAAATTTGATATGTTAAAGACTAAAGACTGAAGACAGAAGAGTTGTGGAATGATGTCAAGAACATCATACATGAAGTAAGCAAAAAGTCATTGAAAAGACAAGAAAGAAGGAAAAGGTCAAAATGGATGTCAGAAAAGACACTGAAATTTGCTGTCCAGTGTAGAGATGCTAAAGCAAATGGAAGAAATGAGGAGGTCCAAGAGCTGAACAGAAAATTTCAAAGATCAGCTCGTGAAGATACAGCCAAATATTACAACAAAATGTGCAAATATCTGGGATCAGAAAACCAAAAAGGAAGAACACACTCAGCATTTCTCAAGCTGGGGTAACTGAAGACAAAATTCAAGCCTCGGCTTTCATTATTGTAAGATTATCTGGACAAATTATTGAATAAGGCAGAAAGCATCAAGAGACGATGGAAAGAATATGCAGTCACTGTACCAAAAGGAAATGGTTAATGCTTTGGAGTATGTTGTTGTTAAGTGTTGTCAAGTCAATTCCAACTCATAGTGACCCTGTATAGAGTTTCTTAGGAGCAGCTGGTGAATTTGAACCACTGACCCTGTCATTCAAACCAACCTTTTGGTCCTATGCTGTATCTCACAGCACTTTGCAATACACAGTGGGCAAAATTGTGCAAACTTCGTAGACATTATGAAACACTTTGAGGGAATGAGTTCCTGGGCCTAGGGACTCAGAACCGTAGTCCCTGAAGACAACATGGTCAATTGGAATAGCTTAGGTCCCAAAGAAAGTATTCTATATCCTACTTTTGTAAGTAGCCACTATGATCTTAAAAGCTCGGCAGCAGCTGTCTAAAGTACTACAACTAGTCTCTCTTTTTATGGAGGAGAGAAGAGTGATGAAAATTGAAGTCATTTGTAATCAGTCCAGTGGTCTAATGGAACACATGAACATCAGCTGCCATGACCCTGAGGCCAGAAGATCTAGTTGATGCCCAGCGGCCTCTATTTGCTGTTCTGATAGGGATTGCATTAGAAGGTCCTGAATAGATTGGGGAAGAAAATGTGGAACAAACCTCAAAATTCTAAAAATAACCAGGCTTACTGGTCAGAGAGGAACCAGCGATGATGCTTCTTGATCCCCATCAGGTCTGAAACAGAACTCACCCTTGTGCGGCCAAGCAATGTGGTATTGTAGAATAAGCGCTGGATTGCTAACCAGAAGGTTGGAAATTCAAACCAACCTGTTGCTGCTCAGAAATGCCCAATTTCATATAAACCTGACTCATACAGGGTCTTTACAAGTCAAAACCAACTTACTGGTAGTTAATAACGAAAACAGTAGATAGGAATATGGTGGGAGACAGCAACACTACTGAGGTGTGCGCACCATGGAATGGTCAACCATTCAATATCAAAAGAGCAGCATTTACTTAAGAACAAAATCCAGAAGGATTTCAGCACAAGGTTAAATGGGAACAAGAATCATAATGAGGAAGTGGGGTAACTGATGTTACATAAAGGGCATTGTGGGTTAATGCACCAGGCTGCAAAGCCATTTGAACTACAAGGTCGGTGGTTCAAGCTCACCAGCTGCTCCTCGGAAACCCTATACAGGGTCACTGTGGGTCAGAATCAGCTGGATGGCACTTAACAGCAGCAACAACCATCATTGAAATAAAACGAAGTATATGATTTAGTGAATGTAAAAGTGCTGTATTTATAAACCTTCACTCAAGTCACAATAAAAAGTTAAAACCAGAGAAAGACCTCTCTAAAGTGTGGTACTATAGGATAAGCACTTGACCACAAGGTTGGCAGTTCAAATTCACCAGCTCTTCCTCAGAAACTCTATACAAGCTCGCTTTGGGTTGGAACTGACTCAACATCACTTAACACAAAAACAACAAAATACTCTAGTATAGTACTGGATTACAAGGTTAGGCTGAACTGCAAGGTCGGTCGTTTAAACCTACCTGCCTCTCCTTGGAAATCTTATACAGGGTCACTATGAGTCAGAACTGACTCAAAGATACGTAACAACAACAACAAAGTACTAAAAAGCAAAGAGAACACTCTTATGTGTAAGGTGTGAGATGAGGTCTTTGAAAATATTATGTTTAAGGTATGATATGAAGTGATTGAAAATACAATGGCTGAGGTTAGCACCAATCACTTCATATTCATACAAATTATAGATAATGAAAAAGGAAGACTGACGAAGAATTGATGCACTTGAATTAGGATGTGAGCAACTTTGAATTTTGAATATACCATGGAATGCCAGAAGAATGAACAGATCTGGCTTGGAAGAAGTACAGCCAGAGTGTTCTTAAGGTGAGGACAGTGAGCCTTTATCTTGCTTATTTTAGTCATGTTATCAGGAAGGACTAACTGCTGGAGAAAGATATGGTGGGGTAGTTATGTGCCTTGGAGTTGTTCTGACTCATAGCGACCTTGCATAGGGTTTCCAAGGCTGTAAATCTTTACTGGAGCAGAAAGCCTCATCTTCCTCCCATGGAACAACTGGTAGTTTCGAACTGCTGACACTGATGTTCGCAGCCCAATTCGTAACCACTACGCTACCATGTTGTTGTTGTTAAGTGCCTCGAGTGGGTTCCGACCCATAGTGATCCTGTATAGGGTTTTTGAGGAGAAACTGGTGAGCTTGACCTGCCAACCTTGCAGTTCAAATGGCTTTGCAGTCTGGCGCATTAACCCACAGCACCACACCAGGACCCCAGAGAGAAAGGCATAGTGCATAGTAAAATAGAGGGTCAGTAAAAAAGGGACACTCTCAAAAAGATGGATTGACACAATGACTGCAACAGTAGGCTCAAACAAAGCCTGTTAATGTGAGGGTGACCCAGGATCAGGTAACAGTGTATTCTGTCTTGATGACATCCCACTTCACAGCAGAGCCTTTACAAATATTTGGCGTATGTAAATCCTTAAGTCTTTGCATGGTACAAATAGTCAATGTACTTTGTGGCTAGCCAGTGGTCTTCTTCTGATAAATTTGCCACTGAAAACCTTATGGAGCTCAATTCTACTTTGACATATATGAATCAGGGTCAGTACGAATCCAAGGCAACTTGAAAGTAACTGGTTTTATACCAGTCCACCAGTGTCCACAAAAGACCCTGAGTACCTGCCTTTCTACAACAACATCACATTTCACTCATTGCTAATACTGGTTTTACACTAGCTGTGAACGTGACTAGGGGCTCCCACTTCTCAAAACCTCAGAGAGGCTTGTTTACACTTTAATTGGCAACTTCTTGAAGAAGACACTAGAGGACAAATCAGAGTGACAAATGATATGCTGTTCTCCGCTCCCCATCTCCTCTGATTTCTGCAGCCATAATACTAGGTCAAACTCATTTGCTTGACTCTCCCCTTACATTGAGCTCTTTCCCAGGAGTCTTTTGGGTTCCTCATGTAAACTGAGCCTTCATGGGTCTGCCCCACCAGTGGGCCAGACCTACATGGACTTGATTGCATCCCCGTGCATCTTTCAGAGCTGGAATTAATTACTAATATAGTCTATGCTTGCTGATATATTCTCACCATTTTCAGCTATATTGGTTGTCTGACAAAAAAATGGCACAATGGCAAAAATATTTTCTATAACTCCTATTTTAATTATTCCCAGACTTTATTTATTTTTTTTTTTTTCTTCTTCTCCTTCTTCTTCAGAACTGGCTGACTGGATGACTCGATCAGTGTTCATGTCCAGAAGGGGTGGGACTGTTTATAACCATAGAAACAAATACAAGACTTTCACCATAAGCTATGCTGGTGGATAAACAAACATCATGACTAGCCTTTTGATTCCTTACTAGAGTCCCTGTAATGTTTCTGTAGTGTTCAGACAGAGCTACGTAGCGCTCATGTAGCCAGCAGATTGACTCCTTTGTTAGGCAATCATATTATTTGGAATTTTTTGAACATTTTATAGACCATATTAAATAGATGGGCTAATGTCAAAATCAATTATTTTTATAACTCAGTCTTTAGAAGTAAAACATTATTTATTATACTAAGTATGAAACAGATGTGGTAATATACATCCTAATTCAATTTTTTTTTTTTATATGAGTTTAGCAATGATTTTACAATTTTCCCATGGACACCAGGTTAAGTTTGATGTGTCTAGTTCAAGACAAAAATTTCATGCAAAGCATGTCAGGGTAAATATAGGTTAGCAAATATGAAAATAAAAACTTCAGCTTAGGGAAAACTTCCTTTATTCTTGCAAAGCAGATGTGTCAGAAAGAACAAGAATGTCTGGGCTGCCAGTTCCTGGGCAACACAGGAATCTGCAATCTGTCCAAGAAGCAGGCCAGGAGTGGGCGGCCCAGTGCAAGTGCGGCAAGCTTAGCTCTGCATCACCAGAAAAAACCACTTCAAGATCTGGCAACATTGAAGGGCTGGTGGGGTCAAAGCTTCATGGTAGATGTCAGCACGACTTTGGACATAAAGAGTGAAGTAACACATTAGGTATGAAGGCTAGTTACTTCTTTTCAACATATGTCACTTTGCTGCTTTCTCTTCTCCGGAATTAATCTTCACTTAACCATTAGCTTTAGCAAGGCTGATCATGTAGGTATTAAGGCTTGTAGAATCCTCAGTGTTCTATTTTGAAAATCATCATAGCTCATTGATAGTTAAGAAACCTCACTTCGTTTCCACCTGAGAATAGGAAAGAGACTGTATGGATGTTTCAAGTTGAATATGTCAATATTTGAAGCTTTGTCATGGTGTGCTATTAAGTCAGTTTCAATTCATAGCAACCATTTGGGACAGAGGAGAAATGCCTCATTTGGGTTTCAAAGCTGTACTTCACAACACTTAAAATGACAAATCTATATAGAAACTGATTGCCACATCCTTTTCCCATGAAGTGTTTAGTGATTTTGAACCAATGGTTTTTCCATTAACAGCTTCTTGCTAAATGTCATTGAGTTGGTTCTACTCATAGCAACCCTGTATAGGATATCCAAGGAGCAGCTGGTAAGTTTGAACCTCCAACCTTACAATTCAAACTGACTTTGTGGTTGGAATGCCTACAGTACCACACCAGGTTTCCATTAACAGCTTGTTGTTGTTGTTGTTGTTGTTGTTATGTGCCGTGGATTTGACTCCGACTCATAGCCATCCTGCATAGAGTTGCTGAGGCTGTAAACCTTTACAGGACCAAAAAGCTTCATCTTTCTCCCGTGAAACAGCTGGTAGTTTTGAACTGCTGACCGTGAGATTAGCAGCCTGATTTGTAACCACTACCCTACCAGAGCTCCTTTATTAACAGCTTAGTGCTTAACTATTGTGCTAGCTGGCCACTATTGGAAGTTATTGTTTAATATATATACATGGAGTTCTCATGTATGCTGCTGCAGGGTTAATGTACTGTTCTGCAAAGTTGGTTTGAACCACAAGGTTGGTGGTTCAAGCTCACCAGCCGCTCTTTAGAAATCCTATACAGGGTCACTATGAGTCAGAACCAACTTGATGGCACTTAACAACGACGACATATACATGTATATATTCCTGATATGGTGCTGTAGGATCAGCACTGGGCTGCAAACCACAAGGTCAGCAGTTCAAACCCACCAGCTGCTCCTCGGAAGTCCTATACGGGGTTGCT
>NW_006408585.1:16536997-16542787 GCF_000296735.1 Chrysochloris asiatica
GATATAGATATAGATATAATATTGTGAATAACAGTATGAAACACTGCCGGGTCCTGCTCCAACCTCACAATTGTTACTACATTTGAGCCCATCACTGCTGCCGCTGTACCAATCCACTTCATTGGGGTCATCCTCTTTTTCTCTCACCTGTATGTTTGTTGTTATTGCTTGTTAAGTGTCCTTGAATTGGTTCTGACTCACAGAGACCATGAATAGCGTTTCCAAGGCTGTAAATCTTTGCAGGAGAGAAAGGCTCATCTTTATCCTGAAGAGCGACTGGTGGGCTCCATCACCCGCCTTGTGGTTTGCAGTTCAGTGCTTATCCTACAGAGCCATCACCACCCACCTGCCCTTCCATGGGATTTTGAAATTACAAGTTCATGGAAAAATACCAGTATCTTTTAATTCCATTTTTCCATTAATTTTTTGAAGTCCATATATAATAAACAAATTTATGTGAAAGTAGACAATTACCTAAAAGTTATAGTCATCTTTCTTACAATTACATTAGTTCAAAGATAGGCAGTTCCACCCTTTTTAACACATGCTTTCCTGAAAAGTGACGTATGCATAGACTTACATGTAATAAGGGGATATCTGTTTAATATTATTATACCTGACCATCTTTATTGCAATGTTTTCTATATCTGATCTTTTACCAAAGTAAATTAAATGAACCTCTACTTTGGGATCAATGTTTTCTGATTTGTATTATGTCATAATCATTTTCCATGTTTGAATTTCACTATGTTTACCAGAACTAAGCTTCTTATTGATAGTAATATTTTTAGATAATTATAGTGGAAAATTATACAGTTTTAAACATTATATAAACTGTTTTGGAGCAAATAATGCGATGATGCCAAAATTAAATGATTTTTTGGTAGTCAACTATAAAATGATGGTTTGACTTTTAAGTCATTAGCTGATGCTCTGAAGTCCAAATTTGGTGCATAAAAATCAGTTAGGGAATCAATATATATTTTATTTTAAGTATTGATGTTTTAAAGTAACATTACTAAACTTGAAGATGGCTTGTGCACTAAGGAAACCCATCGTCTTGCAAAATTATTTATCTTTAGAAATCTTTTAATGCCACTAACAAATTAATAAAGTGAGCAATGGACTGCTAACCAAAAGGTCGATGGTTCAAACCCACCAGCTGTTCCTTGGAAACTTTATACAGGTTCTCTGGGAGTCAGAACCAGCTTGATGGCACTTAACAACACCAGGCAGGAGAGCTAGAAAACATTTATTTTGTAAAGAAATTCTATTATATAAAATACAGTGAAATCTGTGAGAAATGAAATTGATGGGACTGCCTTGTTTTTCTGAACCTCACAAGTTTTATGCTTTGGCATGGTGCAGTCTATTGGCCATTTAGTGACAAATATTTATGTTATTCTTCTTTGATAATTTTCCAACATACACAGGTTCCAGTTTTTATAGACTTTAGCAATATTAAAAAGCACATGAGATTTAATAACAAACTATGGATAGCACTGTAAAAAAATGGGAATTCCAGAACACCTAATTGTGCTCAGGTACACAGACCAAGAGGCAGCTGTTTGAACAGAATAAGGGAATATTTCAGGGCTTAAAATTAGGAAAGGCATATGTCAAGGTTGCATCCTATCACCATACTTACTCAATCTGTACACTGAATAAATAATCTGAGAATTTGGACTAGATGAAGAAGACTTTGACATCAGGATTGAAGTAAGACTCATTAATGGCCTGTGATATGCATATAAGACACGTTATTTGCTGCAAGTGGAGAAGATGTAAAACATTTATTGATAAACATCAAAGACTACAACCTTCCAGTATGAGTTACACCTGAACATAAAGAGAACAAAATACAACTAAACAAATAAGTAATAACATGCAAAATGGCAATAGTGTTGTAGTCGTCATGGATTTCATTTTACTTGTATCATGGTCAACACTCAGGGAAGCAGCAGTCAAGAAATCAAATGACATATTGCGTTTGGTACAACAGCTATAAAAGATCTCTTTAAAGTGTTAAAAAGCAAAGATGTCACTTTGAAGACTAAGGTACTCCTGACCCAAACCATGGTATTTTCAGTTGTCTCATAAGTGTGTGAAAGAAGGAAAATGAGTAAGGAAGATCAAACAAGAATTAATTCATTTGAATTCTAGTGTTGGTGAAGAATAGTGAGTATATTACATACTACCAGAATCATGGAGTTCTGTTGTGGTGACGCAGGACAATGCACTGGACTCCAAGGTCTATCTGAACTGCAAGATCAGCGATTCAGACTCTCCAGTTGCTCCTTGGAATTCCTGTACAGGGTCACTGTGAGTCGGAACTGACTCCATGCACTTAACAACAACAACCAGAATCCTGAACAAATCTGTGTTGAAAGAAGTACAACCAGAATGCTCTTTTGAAGAGAAGGTTGTGAGACTTCATTTCATTTATTTATCAGGAGGGACCAGCCCCTGTAGAAGGACATAATGGTCAGTCAAGTACAGGGTCAGTGGAAGGGACAAAGCTCCTCAATGAGATCAACTGACACAGTGGGTGCAGCAATGGGTTCAAACCTAGCAGTGATTTTGAAGGTTGCACAGGTCCAGGCAGTGTTTGTTCTATTATTCACAGTCACACACAAACTGTTTGTACCACCTAGAGACCTTTCTTGTTGATTTAATCCCTGTTTAACAGATTGAGTTGGCATTTATGTTTTCATAACCAATAATCCACTGTCATTAAGGAAATTCCAACTCTTAGTGATGCTAAGAATAATATTGTTCTGAATGCTGTAACTTTTTATGGAAGCAGATGGTCTCATCTTTCTCCTACAGAGTGGCTAGTGAGTTCAAACCCTCAGTTATTTTCAGTTACAAACACAGTGCTTAACCCACAGTGCCACAGACTCCACATGGCCAATCCCCCATTTTTATTAAAAAACAAAATAGAGCATATCATCAATTTTACATTCAGCAAATCATCCTTCATTTCATTTCAATGCTTGGAATCCACTCCATATAACATCGGTTATCCCGCTTTCTCTCTATGGTTCTTGTTTCTACTTCAACCTACTTCCCAATTCTTCTGAACTTTGTCTTTAGGTAAATACTGCCCGTTTGATCTTGAGTAGTTGATGATTCCAAGTGAGCATACCTTACAAGTGTTGTTGTCCCATCTACGTATCTATCTCCTGCTTGGCAAAACTTAAGGCATATGGGTGAGTTCAGTTATAGACCTAAAGGGTGTAAGCTTGATCTTTTTTATAATTCTGCGTTTTGTTCCACAGTTTCTCTCATTCAGTTCAGGACTTTCTAATACGATCCCTTTCAGAACAGTTGGTAGTGGTAGCTGGGCACTATCTAGTTCTTCTAGTGGAGACTGATGTTCACATGGTCCACTAGGCCATTGAACTAATTGATTCCAAGGGTCTTCACTTTTCACCACTCTTCTTTCCTCTAAGTAGGGAGAGACCAACAGTTGCATCTGAGATGGTCATTCCTGAGCTCTTAAGATCCCTGTCACTACTCACCAAAATAGGATGTACAATACTACATGGATCATGTTATGCTAATTGACCATGGTATCCCCTGAAACTATGGTCCTGAGCCCCCAGGTCCGAGCAACTTGTTCTCTCAAGGTATGTGTTTGGTAATATATAAGAAGTTTTCATTATTTTGTCCCCTGTATGCCCTGTCACATTCATGGATATTTTTGTAGCAAAGGTCAATACTCAGGTACAAATATCCTCTGTCAAAACGTTATCTATTTGTGGGCCTACTCCCACTGCCGCTACCACACCCACGTGGCCTGCGTATTTATTCATGTAGCTATCCACAGATCACTGTTATTGCAGTATTCTGTGGTGGTGATGTGTTGTCGAGTAGGTCGATCTCAGAGCAACCCTGTGTAGGGTTTCCTAGGCTGTAAATATTTACGGGCGCAGAAAACTTCATCTTTCTCCCATGGAGAAGTTGGTGGATTTGAACTGCTGGCCTTGTGGTTTGCAGGCCAACTTGTAACTCTGTGCTATGAGGGCTTCTTGCATGATTATGTATATAACAGTATTTGCCTCTACTCCCTGTCTCTTGCACTCCTACCTGTCTCTCCCCATGCCTTTGTCATTCTTCTGTTAACCTCTCTGTTGTTATATATTGTCTTCCCATCATGCAAGTTACATATTGTCTACCCTAAAACCAGTGAATTATTTTTTCTTGTTCCCTTATCCTTGGTAACCATCAAAGAATGTTCCTTTTAGTATGGAAAAAAATCTTCTTGACTATTTCAGTAATGGTCTCATACTATATTTATCCTTTTGTATTGAGTAATTTCAGTCAACACAGTGTCCTCCAGGTTCATCTATGTTATGAGATGTTTCACAAATTCATGTTATTCTTCAGTGATGCATAGTATTGAATTGTGTGTATGTACCCAAGTTTAAGGAGCTCTGGTAGCGTAGTGGTTACGATTCGAGCTATGAACCACAAGGTCAGCAATCTGAAACTACCAGCTGTTCCGCGGGAGAAAGATGAGGCTTTCTGCTCCCGTAAAGATTTACAGCCTCGGAAACCCTGTACAGGGTCGCTATGAGTCGGAACCAACTCCACAGCACATCACCACCACAGCCACCCAAGTTTATTTATCCATTCTATTGATGGGCATTGAGACTGTCTCCATCTTTTTGCTCTTGTGAACGATGCTGTGAGGAACATGGCCGTGTTGGTGTTGGTGTGCCGTGGAGTCAGTTCTGACTCATAACAACTCTGCATAGGGTTTCCGAAGCTATAAATCTTTATGGGAGCAGAAAGCCTCATCTTTCTCCCAGGGAGTGGCTCGTAGTTTTGATCTGCTAACCATGAGGTTAGCAGCCTGACTCGTAATCACTACTCTACCTGAGCATTCATAAATCTTCATGTCACACACAGCTCTTATTTCTTGAGAGTATATACCAAGTAAAGGGATTACTGGGTCATATGGTATTCCTGTTTCCAACCATTTGAGAAAATGCCATATATTGTTCCATTGTTTGCACCAGCAGTGTAGGAGGGTCCAAGTTTCTCCAAACCCTTACTAGTATTTGTTGGTTTTTAAAATTTTGCTATTGGTTTTAAAATTTTTGCTGTCAATGCTAGAGTGAAATGATATCCCTGTATCTTTTTTATTTCATCTCTGTAATAGAGCTCTGGTGTGGTGCAGTAGGACAGACACTGGACTGGTAACCACAGGGTTGGCCATTCGAGTCCACCGACGACTCCTTGGAAACCCTATATAGGATTGGTATGAGTCAGAACCAATTGTTTTTGTTGTTGTTAGGTGCCATCGAGTCGACAGCGACTCATAGCGACCTTATGCATGGCAGAACGAAACAATGTCTGATCCTGGGCCTGTCTTACTACTGTTGCCACGCTTGAGTCCATCGATGCTGCCACCTGGCCAATACATCTCGTTGGGGGTCTTCCTCTTTTTCTCTGACCCTCCATCTTACCAAGCATGATATCCTTCCCCAGTGACTGTTTCCTCCTGACAATATTCCCAAAATATGAGAGACAAAGTTTAGCCATCTTGGCCTCTAAGGAGCACTCTGGCTGCACGTCTTCTAAAACAGATCTATTGGTTCTTTTGGCAGCCCATGGCATTTTTAGTATTCTCTTCCAACACCATAATTCAAAGGCATCAATTCTTCTATGGTCTTCCTTATTCACTGTCCAGCTTTCGCAAGTATATGAGGTTATTGAAAATACTATGGCTTAGGTCAGGCTCACCTTAGCCCTCAAGCTGACATCTTTGCTCTTCAACAC
>NW_006408585.1:16548941-16577456 GCF_000296735.1 Chrysochloris asiatica
GAATGTATAAAGATTGATATACTACTTACTAGTGAGGTGAAATGGACTGGAATTGACCATTTTAAATCTGACAATTACATCAGGAATGAAACATTGAATAGGAATGGTATAAAATTCATCATTAAAAAGACCATTTCAAGATCTAGCTTGAAGTATAATGCTGACAGCAATAGGTTAATAGCCATATGCCTACAAGGAAGACCAGTTAATGCTACTATCATTCAAATTTATGTAACAACCACCAAATATGTCAATTTGAGAACTAAGGTTGTGCTTGACCCAAGCAGTGATATTTTCAGTAGCTTTATATGCATATGGAAGTTAGAAAGGAATAATGAAGACCCTAGAAGAATTGATGAGTTTGAATTATGGTGTTAAAGAAGAATATTAAAAGTACTGTGGGATTCCAGAAAAATAAACAAATCTGTGTTGGAATAAGTATAGCCAGAATTCTCCTTAGAAGCCAGATGGCTAGACTTCATCTCTCATACTTTGGGCATGTTATAAGGAGGCACCAGTACTGAAGAAGGACATCATGCTTGGTAAAGTGGAGAAACAGGAAACTCCTCAATGAGTTGGATTGGTATGATGGCTGCAGCAATGAACTAATGAGTAAAATGATTGTGAAGTCAGCACATGACTGGGCACAGTTTCATTCTGTTGTGCATAAGATTGTTGGAACTGACTTGGCAGCACCTAACAACAACAACATTCCATTAGAGTTTGATTTATGTATTTTGAGGTTATTTCATTGGGTGGTGGTGGTGTTATGCCGTGGAGTCGGTTCCGACTCATAGCGACCCTGTACAGGGTTTCCGAGGCTGTAAATCTTTACAGGAGCAGAAATGCTCATCTTTCTCCCAAGGAACTGCTGGTAATTTCAAACTAGCTGACCTTGAGGTTAGCAGCCTGACTCATAACCATTATGCTACCAGAGTTCCTTATTTCATTGGGAGCATAGATATTTATTATGGTTATATCTTGTTCAGTAGACCCCTTAATCATGATATAATGTCCTTCTTTGTGTCTTATGCTGAATTTTGCCTTAAAGTCCAAAAATTAATGTTGCCCTCCTACTCGTTTTGATTGTCCTTCACTTGATATTTTTTTCTTCAGTTACTTGATTTTTAGCCTACTTTTGGTTTTGTGTGTAAGGTGTGTCTATCACAGGCTGTATATTGAAGGACCCTGTTTTATTAGTGTGTGTGTTTTTGATGTTGTTGTGGGGTTTTATTTTGTTGTTGTTGTTATGGTGTTGTAGGTTTTTTGTTCCACATAATTTTCTGTGCTGAGTTAATTTTATTTATACATTTTCTTGCCTGTATCTTCATTGCTGTTTTAATATTTATTAAATCTTTATGGTTCTCCTCTGTTTTATTTTCATGTGAAAGTGTACTAATCTTCTTTGTGGTTACCCTATAATTGATTAATTTCTTCCCAGGTTAAAAACAATTTGTTTTATCTTGAAATCTGCTTGTCTTTCTCACCATTTGTAAGTTCTATAACAGCATGATCCCCTCTTTTTTGCTTGTATTTGCCTACATTATAAATTGATGTCTATGGTTTCCTATTCTCAGTATTGTAAATTTGTTTTACTATAAGTATTTCTGTATCTGGATTAAATTCTGAGTGGTGGCGTCATGTATGTTAATTTCAGGCTGCTTTTGTTGGGTCTCAGTCCAAAGAACTCCCTTTACTATTCCTTGTAAAGTGGGTCTGGTTATTATATGGAAATGTCATAATTAAACTATTTGAGAGACAGTTTTTTCTGTGTAATTGATTCTTTGTTGCACCCATTACCTTCTTGCTGGCCTGGTTTCTGCTGAGAAATCAGAGCTTAGTCATACTGGTTCTCCTTTGTAGATAACTTTGCATTTTTCCTAAGCTTGTGTCAGGATTCTTTCCTTGTCTAATTTTAGAAAGTTTGATCATGCGATGCCATGGTAATTTTCCTTTGAGGTCTATCCTATTTGGAGTTTGTTCAGCTTCTTGAATGCTTATTTTCTTTCATGATATTAGGGACCTTTTTTCCAACAACTGTTTAACATTTTTTCTGTAATTTTTTTTGGTCATTTCCTGCCCTGGAATTAAGATCACGTGTAAGGTATTCCTCTTCATAGTGTCCCACATAAATTTTAGGCTTTCTTTGAAAAATTTCCCTAAATTTTTCTGATTGTTCTCCTAGCATATTAGTATTGAGAGATTTATTTTCAAGGTCACTAATTTGGGCTTCCATTGATTCAAATCTAATCATTTTCTTTTTCAATGTATTATCCATTTCTGAAATCTTAGTATGAATCTTCTAGATTTCTATTTACAGGTTTTATATTGTCTACAGTCTTCCATATATTTTGTCTATTTCTTCCTTTAGTGTTTTCCTGAATTCTTCCAAAGTTTTTTTTCTGTGTTCTCCTTATTTCTTCTACTTTTTCTCAATCCATTTAATGTACCTAAATATCATTCTTTTAAATTATTTTTCAACTAGTCCAATGCCTTTTTTTTCCTTAGAAACATTTTCTGAGTCTGTTTGAACCGTTCTATCTTGTTTCTTCAAATGAACTGAATTATCATCTATTACCTGCAAGACATTTTGATGTTATATTTGTATCTAATTGATAATTGCATGTTGGTATATTTTCAGGCACTTACCAACTGCCTCATGGTAGGTATGATTAGAGAATGGGGACATAATCACAGTTCTCAGTTTCCTTTTCATGCAGCTCAGTTTAGGGTGGGATTAGCTGCTATTGGCTGCTAGCTGTTGTCAAGCAGATGGTATAGGAGCTGGTATTGGCTCTTGTCTTGTGGGTGGGGCTACAGAGGCTATGGTTATGGCTGGGTTGTGTGGGCACTGTTGCTGTCCCCATCAGGTAGGACAAGAAGAGAAAACATATGCACACACAAGAGGGGGAAAAGGATAACAGTGAACAAAAAATAAATGGAAAAAAAGAAGAAGGAAAAACAGGCAACAGAAAGAAAGAAGAACGCTGTTGTTGAGTGCCATTGCGTTGGCTACAACTCATAGTGACTCTGTGTAGAGTTTCTGAAGAGTGATCTTGTGGTTAGCGTCCAGTGTTAGTAGTCCAGTCCTACAATGCCATGCCACACCAGCAACCAAAAAGATAAAAGAGGGAAATGAAAATAAAACCAGGGAAGAGAAAAATGGAAAGAAAATAAAAAGTGAAAAAGTACCAGACACAATTAGGGAGAGGGAAGAAGAAAAGAAGATGAGAACAAAGATTACTAAAGAAAAACCAAGAGCAAAACACACACACACACACACACACACACACACACACACAAAAGAAAGAAAGAAAGAAGAGGGAGAAAGAGAAACAGAAGGAAAAAAATGAAATGAAAATGGAGAAACAAAAGATAAAAATCAAAGGAAAGAAAGAGAAGAAGGGTGAGAAAAATAAACAAATGAAAACAATGAAAGGAAAAGTCAAGGGCAGGTGCTATACTCAGAGAGGCGAAAACTTTGGGGGCTGCTGCTGTCAGCTAAGGAACTGGGGGAGGGGTGAGACAGATGAGATGGTGCCACTCCCGGCCCTAAATGGAGTTTCCTATAGGCCTGTTATTGTTATTGTTGCTGTTGTTAAATGCAGTCAAATTGATTTCAACTCAGAGTGACCCTGTATAGCCTTTCCAAGGAGTGACTGGTGGGTTTGAAATGCCAAGCTTGCAGTTAGCAGTCCAGTGCTTACCGTGCAGTGCCACACCAGGACTCCTTCTATAGGCCTTTTGTCTATGTTCCGAGCATCCAATCTGAAAGTAGTTCATGCAGGCCCCAAAGCAGTTGGGATTAAGGTCTTTCAAGTCCAGAGGGCAGCCTGAGTGAGGTGGCTAGCTATGTGATTTGCCACCTAGTCCAGGGCTGGCCAGGGCCATCTCTGCAGAACTGGAACAGGGCTTACCTGAATCCAGGCATCAGGATTGTTGTGGTTAGCTCCCAGTTCACAATGATCCGTCTCTCAACTGCAGTGCTCACAACCTCAAGGCCCAGACAGGAGGACTGTGCTGAGGGTAAGTGAGGGTGAGGCCTGAGTAGGCCTCTGGTCACCAGGGATGGATAGGGAACAAAAATTGCACCTTCATTGCTACCAGTCACCAGTGTGCATCTGCACTGCCCAGCCATCCCTGACTCCCCTGTTTACATTTTCATTTCAACAAATATTTATTGAATTTCTATTTATCAAAGTATTGAGTAAATAGATGAGACCATACCAAACAAAGCCTCAGCCCTTCCCTCAAGGGGCTCACCTAGGTTACCAATTTCAAATGTTTTGAATACCACAAATATGTCCAACAGGAAATGCATATTGAATCAATTAAGTCTTTGATGATTCAGAAGATACTCTCAGATCTTGCAGTAATCAGTCATTTTATGAGTACCATTTGTCATGGTCTAACCCAAGCCTTGACATTTTAGTTAGCAGATTTTCACTTGGTGTCTTGCTTGCTGCACACTGCATTTTGTAACTGAAAATCTCAAAATGAAACTTGAAGATGATGACTTTCATGGTCAGTTGAGGGAGAAAGAAGAATGATATCATCCTTTCATAAACAGCAACAATCATTGTTACTAGTCATTCAGTAAAACGTATTGACTGCTTACTGTACAATACTAGTGCTGAGTATGTTGAGTGACCCCCTTACTTCAGCAGAAGCAAATATTTTTGTTTGCTTGTTCTATACCAAGAGATCGTGTTACTTAAATTGTTACTGTTAAGTGCTGTCAAATCAGTTCCTAATCATAGTGACCCTGTATAGGGTTTCTGAGGTTGTAAATCTTTACAGGAGCAGAAAGCCGGCTCTTTATCCGGTGGAGCAGCTGATGAGTCTGAGCCTTGTGATTAGCTGTTCAGTCTGTATCCTACAGACCTCCCACACACCCCAACTTAGGTTGTTGTTATTGTTGTTGTTGTTACATGCCTTAGAGTCAGTTCTGACTCATAGCAACCCTGTACAAGGTTTCCAAGAAGGAACCGGTGAATTTGAACCACTGAACTTGTGACTCAAACCAACCATGTGCCTTATCTCACAGCGCCACACCAGGACTCCATTTCCTACTTAAATTTGGAAAGTTATTTTAAGAATAACACCAAGTTACTGTTGATGAAGGCACCATTCTAGCATCTTACGTAAATTATCCTTGGTCCTTACAAAAACCTTGCAAAGTAGATTTTATTATTCCTCTTTATAGAAGACGTGAACTTACGTTATGTCAAACTGCCTTCAAGTCTCTCCAATACTAAGTGACTGAATCAAAATTTGAACCTTGGCCAGACTAATTCTAAGACCTTTGTTTTCAATAGTTTTTAATAAAGTGAATTGGTGCATTTAGAATCATATATGCCTCTAAGAAGCTGCATTTTTTTTTTTTTTTTTCTTGCAAGGCTATAATTCAGAGAAGTACTGTAGACTAGAGGAGCCCTGGTGATGTGAATGGTTGAGTGATCAGTTACTAACTGAAACGCTGACTGTTTGAACCCACTTAGAAGCTCCATAGAAGAAAGACTTCATCATCTGCCATAGAACTCTACGGGGCAGTTCTGAGTCACAAAAGGTTGCTCTGAGTTGGAATCAACTCAACAGCAACAACAATGCAGAGTAGGTGGGGCTCAAAGGGTCAAGGGTTTCCTGCAGATACCCTGTAAACATAGGATGTGACTCTGGCCGAGAAAGGGAAACTGGCCTCATAAAAGGGAAATAAGATGGAAATAAGATGGTAAAAACATTGCATTTCCTTCCCCTTGCAATATGACTATAATTGTTATTGTAGTTGTTTAGTGCCATCGAGTCAGTTCCGAGCCATAGCAACCCTGTATAAAGTTTCTCAGGAGCAGCTGGTGAGCTTGAACCACTGACCTAGCAGTTGAAAGTGGCTTTGCTGTCCAGCACGTTAACCCACAGCACCAGGAAAGAGTAATCTAGAAGCTTAACTTCTTTTTGATATGGTGGCTTCCTAAAAGTTAGAATTTGAAAACAGCTTAAGTCACCAAGGTCAACTTGAGGATTGACATAGAATAAAGGTGTTGGTCAAACTGAGCAGACACTGAAAGAACAATGGCGAATTCCAACAATAAATGCCCAAATGTTTTTGCTAATTCATACCGAACACCTTTTATTTTCTTCCTCAAGAGTATGGATTTTTTTATTACTATGTTCTAATGGTCTAAGAAAAAGGAAAGTTTTTTAAACATAGCTTCTTAGGTTAATTAAACTTTTCACTTAACTTTATGGAAAGAATGCTTGCTCCATTTCTTGATATCTCCAGAAGTGCTGGCAAAGAGGCAGGAAGGCAGGCCACCTAGCAATCTTCCCATGAGCCACACTCATGACACATCACTAATAACTATTTACTACTAATTACTCATTTACTTCACATCACTACCAAGTGTTTACTAATTACTTATTAATTGTACATTATAATAAATATTTTAATTACTAATTTACTACATATCACTAATTGGATTTACACCTGTCACTGAAATGTCATCTGAGGCATAATGCTTCTTGGATGTTTAAGTAGATTGGATTAACCTGCTAACTACTAGGCCTCTGAGAGTTCAGAACTTTGAAAGAGATCATCACTTTGAACTCCAAGAGATATCTAAAAATTTCTGAGAGTTTATTTTTCATAGTCCTCTGTTTCCGTACCTGGATCCATGAAGTATACAGTCTTGCACAGACAAATAAAACTTGGGCAGTTTTTGTAGGTTTCACTAAAAGACTATCTGTGGGAATCTCTGTAGTAGTTAATATATTTCAACTGGGTCTTTAACAATATATTTCCTAACTTAAATTAATGAATCAGGGTTCAACAAATGTTTAGCTCATAAGGTATATACATATAGAAGGTCTGGTGGAGTAATAGGTTATGTGTTGGGCTGCTAATCTTGATTGTTTGAACCCATGCAGCAACTCCATAGAAGAAAGACTTCACCATCTGCCCTAGAACTCTATGAGGTTTGAATCCACCAGCCACTCCATGGGAGAAATATGAGATGTTCTGCTCCCATAAAGATTTATAGTCTTGGAAACCTTTTGCAGTTGTAGATAACTCAAAAGCATACAACAACAACAGGGCAAATATGGGAAGTAATGATAGCTGGAAGGGAATTTTAATAAATTACAACCCATAATCATAGGGTAGAAAGAGGAGAAATTATGTCTTGATTCAGAGTCTTAGTTCTATATAGCGGGGTGAATTTTTATGCCAGTCTGTAGGACTGACAAGGCAGACAAATTCTATAAAAATTTAAGGAAATCCAGGAAAATGCTTGTGTGGGAGATAAATACAGACCTAGGAAGCCGAAAATATTCACGTTTAGAAAATATGTTTAATAATCTGTTTCTCAAAGAATCTTGAGAAAGCACAGCCTAAAACAAAGAGAAGCAACCCAGTTAGGATTTAATTCAGGGCTACATTGTATGGGATCCCACATAATGCAATGCATGCTTTAGGATCCTCTGGAGATTATTTTATGATTTAGAAGATGGAGAACCTAGTAGACATATACTGTTCTGGAGATTGTATCAGAAAACAGAGGACAGGAACCTTTTGGGAAATAACCAGAAATGGATCAATTTCAGGATTCAGAGCAAAGGAAGGTTAAAAGTCAATAAATCCATGAGGTCATAGTTCCTTTCATACATTTGTCATCACATTGATTACTCATTCATTGATTTAATTGATGTTCAGAGTTCCTATACAAAACATTTATGGAAGACATTTGCTTTCCCAGTCATGTAAAGAAACAGGCAATATAATGGATGGTTTGAGATACTGAAATGGTAAAAGTCACCAGGAATTTTCTAATAAGATTACCTGGGCTTTGTTCTTCCCTGTACTGTGGCTCCAAAGTTCATTTAAACAGAGTTTATAGATATGTGCTCTAAAGATCTTAGATGGCTAGGGTTGTATCTTATATCCAGTTGTACCTCTAGTTCCTTTTATAGTATCCAGTATTAGTAGGGACTCCATGAAGTTTCAAAAAAGAATTAATGCAGGAGTACTTGTCTGTATGCATGTAAGAATGAATGGATAGTAAATGAATGAGAACGTTACTGTCGCACTTAAACCCTCAAATCCATTATCAATCTGTCTAGCTCTCTTGTTGAATTCCATAATCCTCAGTCTTCTCATTTTACAAATGACAAAACATGCTCACAAAGGTTAAGTAACCTGCCCTTTGTATATGCATCTAAAACTAAAACATAGAGAAGTTCATATTCAAATATATATCTTTGGAGGACAAGGCTTTGCTTTTCCTCCTAAGCAGAGCTGATGGTGATGGAGAGGAAAGGGAGATATGTTTTAAATGAAGTTTGAGAGTGTTGGATGAGCAGGAGGCTGGCAAGAAGTGAATTGCTGATACGCCTCAGAAGATCCTGTTTCTCACTAATTGGTTTACAAATGACTGAAATAAATAATTGATAAGGAGAAAGAATGTTCTTCCTCTGTTTGCCATGAAGACCCTTTGAGCACAGAGATGAGTCAGGCTCTTTTGCTCCTCCAACATAGTGAGTTCGGGTGCAAAACAGTAGGATAAGCACTGGACTGCAAGGTTGGCAGTTTAAACCCACCAGTCATGTAGGGTTGTTATGAGTCAGACCAGACTCGACAGCAGTAAACAATAACAACAACCATACACTGTTTTGGAAACAGCTTGCTTATCTGCCAACATCTGTGCCAGGCACAAAACCAGAGGTTCTGAACTCTGGGACAAATTGGGATCCTTGGGATCCTTCTTAAAGACAATGACTTAGACACACCCCAATCAAATAAAATCAGACCATTTGTTAGACAGCCTCTAATATTGATTTCCCCACTCATCTATCATTTTGTCTTACTACAGTGGTTTGCATGTTGCCATGATGCTGGAAGCTATCTATGCCACTGATGTTTCAAATACCAGAGGGTCAGTCAGGGTAGACAGGTTTCAGCAAAGCTTCCAGACTAGAATAAAGGAACAGGTAGCCCACTTTAGAGGGAGTAACCACTTAAAACTTTGTGAATAACAAAAGAACATTGTCTGATATATTATGGGAAGATGATACTCTGAGGTTGGAAGGCACTCAAAATATGACTGGGAGTGAGCTACCTTCTCAATGTAGAATTGTCCTTAATGACATGGATAGAGCAAAACTTTGGAGACCCCCATTTGCTGATGGGATACAATTCAAAATGCGAAGAAACACTTGCAAAGATCCATTAGTAATTCAACTTCTGCAATCTGCAGTTGATCAAACATACAATCATAATATATTGATAATTACTAGGGATTGCAATGTGAAAATTGGAAACAAAGAGGTGGTGGAAAATATGGTCATGGTGAGATAAGTGACACTGGAAATGGAATTTTGCAAAACCAACCCAATGACTTCTTCATTGCAAATACCTTTCTTAACAACATACACATGAGCCTCTCCAGATGGCTTGCATCGGACTCAAATTGGCTACATCTGTGGAAAGAGACAAAGCTAGAGAAACCAGTATCTCTGGCCAAAACAAGGCCAGGAGTCTACTGTGGTCCAGTCCTTCAATTGTTCATATGCAAGTTCATTTTTAACCTCAAGAAAATTCAAGTAAGTCCACAAGAGCCAAAATATGACATTGAGTATATCCCACGTGAATTTTGAGGCCATGTCAAGAACAGATCTTGTACATTGAACACTAAGGACCAAAGCTGTAGGAGGACATCAATAACATCATATAGGAAGAAAACAAATGGTCATTAAAAATACAGGAAAGGAAATAAAAATCAAAGTGGATATCAGAAAAGACTCTGGAACTTTCTCTTGAACATAGAGTAGGCAAAGCAACTAGAAAAGATGATGAAGTAAAAGAACTAAATAAACAGAAAATGTCAAAGGACAGCTCAAGAAGACACAGTAATGTATTATAATGAACTGTGCAAAGACTAGAGTTAGAAAACCAAAAGGGAAGAACATGTACAACATTTTGCAAGCTGGAAAAAAAGAAAATACTGATTGCTATATTGAAGGAATCTATGGACAAAACTTTGAATGGTGTTAGAAGCATCGAAAGAAGGAAGGTAATACACAGAGTTACTGGACCAAAAAAGAATTAGTTGGTGTTCAACCCTAGCAGAAGGTAGCATATAATCAAGAACCAGTGGCATTGAAAGACGAAGTCCAAGTTGCATTGGAAGCATTAGTGAAAAACAGGGCTAAAGGAATTGACAAAATAACAATTACGATGTTTTGACAAGCTGATGAAGCACTAGAAGCACTCACTAGTCTATACGAAGAAATTTGGTTGGAAGACAGATATTTAGCCAACTGACTGGAAGAGATCCATATTTGTGCCCATCCCAAAGAAAGCTTTCCAAGAGAATGCAAAAACTGTCAAACAGTATCATTAATATAACACACTAGTAAACGTTTGTACATCGACAAACAGCTGTCAGAAATTCAAGCTGGATTCAGAAGAAGATACGGAACGAGGGATATCATTGCTGATGTCAGATGGCTTTTGTATGAAATCAGCAAATACCAGAAAAGATGTTTAGTTGTAGGAATTCAACTATGTGGATTGTTACAAATTCTGAGTAACAATATGAAGAATGGAAATTCCAGAACACTTGTGTTCATGAGGAAACTGCATGTAGATCAAGAGGCAATCATTCCAACAGAATAAAGGGATACTGAGTGGTTTAAAATCAGGAAGATGTGTGTCAGAGTTGTATTCTTTCAACATACTTATTCTGTCTGTATGCTGAGCAGTTAATCAGAGAAGATGGGCTATATAAGGAAGGCTTATTAACAGCCTGCGATAGATATGTAGGTAGCACAACCTTGTTGCTGAAAGCAAACAAGCTTTCAGGTACTTGTTGAGTGAAGATCAAAGCATACAACCTGCATTATACATTATAACTCCATGTAAAGAAAAAAAAAAAAAAAAAAAACAACACCTCACAACTGGACATAACCAACAAAATAATAAACAGAAAAGATTGAAGTTGTCAAGGATTTAATTTTACTTGGAACCACAATAAAATGCTCACGCAAACAGTAGTCAAGAAATCACATGATGAGCTCTGGTAGCGTAGTGGTTACGAATCGGGCTGCGAAACTTAAGGTCAGCAGTTCGAAACTACCAGCCACTCCGCAGGAGAAAGATGAGGCTTTCAACTCCTGTAAAGATTTACACCCTCGGAAACCCTGTACAGGGTCACTATGGTCGGAACCAACTCGACAGCACTTAAAAACAACAACAACAATTGCATTGGACCTAGCTGCTTCACAAGAGCTCTTTAAAGTGTTAAAGAGAAAAGATACGACTTTGAGAAATAAGGTGTGCCAAACCCAAGTCTCTCATACTTTGGACATATTGTCTGGAGGAAACAGTCGCTGGAGAAGGATGTCATGCTGGGTAAGGTGGAGGGTCAGAGAAAAAGAGGAAGACCCCTAACGAGATGGATTGGCCAGGTGGCATCATTGATGGACTCAAGTGTGGCAGCGGTGGTGAGGTTGGCCCAGGATTGGACATTGTTTCGTTCTGCTGTGCATGGGGTCGCTATGAGTCGGTTCCGACTCGATGGCACCTGACAACAACAACAACAACCGAAGTCCTAATATTTTCAGCTGTCTTACTACAGTGGTTTGTGTGTTGCCATGATGCTGGAAGCTATGCCATGCCCCATATATATCGAAACTGGACAATAAATAAGGAAGATAGGAGACTTGATGTATTTGAATTATGGTGTTGGCAAAGAATATTGAAATCACCATGGGCTGCTAGAAGAAACAAATGTCTTTGAAGACATAAGGCCAGAGGCCCCTCAGAGGATAGCGGTACTTCATCTTACATACTTATGTTATCAGCAGGGACCAGTCCCTGGAAAAGGACACCATGGTTTGTGAAGTGGAGGGTCAGCCCAAAACATGATGATCCCAATGAGATGGAATGACACAGTGACTAGTAACAATGGACTGAAGCATAGCAAGGATTGTGAGGAGGGCACAGAACCAGGCAGTGTTTCTTTCTGTTAAGCATGGGTTCACGATGAGTTGGAGTCAGCTCATAATGGTAACACCCACAGCTTATGGTACCTAACACAATAATATTGACTTAAAAGTGTCCCAGGCAATTCTAACATACAGCTTGGGTGAGATACCACTGCATTCGAGTTAGAAAGAACTACCTCCACCACTTATGGTGTGGCACTGTAGGATAAGCACAGGACTGCAGGGTTGGTAGTTCAAGTTTACCAGCTGCTCCTCAGAAACCCTATATAGGGTCACTATGAGTCAGACCCAACTTGACAGCACTTAACAACAATAACTTCCATCACTAGCGGTCCTGATTAAGCACTGGATCACAAGGTTGGTTTGAATCACAAGGTCTATGGTTCACATTCACCAGCTCCTCCTCAGAAACCCTGTATGTAAAGTATTTCTGAGTTATAACTGTAGCATAGTGGTTACAAATCAGGCTGCTAATCTCACGGTAAGCAGTTCGAAACAACCAGCTGTTTCACGGGAGAAAGATGAGGCTTTCTGCTTCTGTAAAGATTAACAGCCTTGGAAACCCTGTTACAGGGTCGCTATGAGTCGGAACCGACTCCATGGCACATAACAACAACAACAACAAACAGCACTTAACAACAACAACCTCCACCATTTATTGGATGATGTTCAGAAAGATATTTAATCTCTTTGAGTTTGTACATCTTTATCTACTCAGTTATTGTTACTAGGTTTAGAGATATATGTAAAATATATGTAAAATGCTTAGCACAGTACTAGTTATATGTTTTTGTTAAGAACTGTTCAGTCAGTTCTGACTCATAGTGACCCTGTATAGGGGTTCCAAGGAGCAGCTGGTGGGTTTGAACTGCTTACCTTGTGGTTAGCAGTCAAGTGTTTATCCTAAATTGCAATGTTTGTTGTTGTTGTTGTTGTGACGTGCCGTTGAGTTGGTTCCAACCCATAGTGACCCTGTATAGGGTTTCTGAGGAGCAGCTGGTGAGCTTGAACTGCCTACATAAAAGGTAAGAAATACATGAAAGATACTAGACAAAGTTGAGATTTTCTGCTTCTGTGAAGATTTAAAGCCAGGGTTGCTATAAGTTAGAACTGACTCAATGGCACTTTACAACAACAGTTGTTCATACTGCATTACTGAAACATTTTGAGCTTCAGGCAGGCTCCAAATCCTTAAGTCAAAGCTTCTGGAATTTTACTATTTAAAGGAAAACACATGGATATCCTTGTTGCTGTTGATTGCCATCAAATCTGTTCCAACTCATAGTCAATTTTGTATAGGAGCAACTGGTGGGTTTGAACTGCTAACCTTGTGATTAGCAGGCCAGTGCTTATCTTACCAGTACCACCACAGAATAGCCTAAAGAAGAACTGTTGCTATGAGGTATAAAACGTCTTCCCATAGTGTCAGCTCCCAGAGGTCAGAGATCTAGTCTGCCTCACTTCTGTATTTACAGTGTGACGCTGGGCTTGAAGCATTAAGTTATCCAGTAAGCATTTGAAGGATCAATTGACTGATTATACTTTTTTCAGTAAAAAGTTAAGCCCTGTTTGGTGCTGTAGGATAAGCACTGGACTGGTAACCACAAGGTCAACAGTTCAAACCCACCAGTCACTTCTTGAGAAACTACACTGGGTCACTGAGTTGGAACCAACTCAAGGGCACACCACAACAAAATTAAAATTCAAGTGAGAGCTTCAAAAACTTGTGTATAATGTAGTGCAGCTGAAATACTTTATTAATTGTAGTGCAGATCTATTGGAAGTGAATTCCAGCTCTTGTTTTTAATTTGATGTCACTTTTTAAAGCGTTTCCCCTTCTGGGTATGGAATTCTAGATTGGTAGCTTTTCTCCTTAAGCACTTCAAATATGTGATGCCTTTGTTCTCTGCATCCATGGCTTTGTTGAGAAGTTATCTTGAATTTTTATTGTCACTGTGAAGACAATGTGTCTTTTTTCTCCAACTACTTTTAAGATTTTGTTCTCAGCTACTTGACTATCAGTGCCTAGGTGTGATTTTCTTTGTATTTATCTGCTAGGGGTTCCTGAGATTCTGTAATCTATAGGTGAATTATTGGCTGTTTTCTCTTCACATAACACTTCTTCCTGATTCTCTTTCTCCTCAGAACAAAATCTTAAAAGTAGTTGGAGAAAAAAGACACATTGTCTTCACAGTGACAATAAAAATTCAAGATAACTTCTCAACAAAGCCATGGATGCAGAGAACAAAGGCATCACATATTTGAAGTGCTTAAGGAGAAAAGCTACCAATCTCTCCTCTCCTTCAAATGACATGTATGCCAGATATGCAATATATACTGCTCCTACAAATATTTGAAGCCTGGAAAATGCTATACAGAGTTGCTATGAGTTGGAACCAACTCAGTGGCCCTTCCAACAGGAGCAACATAAGAGCTCTGGACTCCTGGTGTGGGGCTGCAGACTAGGCTCTAACTCCAGAAGTCCTGGCATGGCGCTGTGGGCTAATGCGCCAGACTGGAAAGACATTTGAACTGCAAGGTCAGTGGTTCAGGTTCACCAGGGTCACTATGGGTCAGAACTGACTTGACGGCACTAACAACAACAACACTAGCCAGAAGGTTGGTGGTTCAAACCCACCAACTGCTCCTTAGAATCCTTATACAGGTCTCTGAGTTGGAACTGACTCAACAGCATTTTACAACAACATAGGAGCCCTAGTGTGTTGTGGTAGCATAAGCACTGGACTACTCGCCCACATGGTTGGCAGTTCAAACCCACCAGTTGCTCTAAGAAACCTTATACAGGATTGCTATTAGTCAGAATAGACTTGATGGCACATAACAACAACATAAATATTTACGCTGTGGGCCTTCGTTTTGTATCCCTTTTACTCTCTAGCCTTCAGTTTGAGTGTTTTATTTTTGAAAAAAAAAATTTTTTTTTCAGTGTATTGCTTACTCTTAACTCTTCCCATAAAGTTTTCAATTTCAGATATTGTATTTCTCAGTTTTAGAAGATCCTTATGATTATTTTTGTACATTCCAATGCTCTACTATAATTATTTATTTCATCCATCTTTGCATCTTTTGTTTTATATATTTATTATAATAATTTTCAGTCTTGTCTGTGAATTCTAAAAGTTGAGTCATTTGTAAGCCTCCTCCTGTTGATTATGATTTGGTCTTTATCTTGTTTTCATGCTTCTTCATAAATAAGAGGAAATTTTCCAAAGGTTCCTGGAAAAAATGGAATTTAAAAGATGATAGAATTTTCCGTTGTAATTTTTAAAGTCCTGCTTATATATTTAATTCTATGATGAACTTCTTATGTAAACTAATTATAAAGATTGGAAATGTATGTTTGTTTGTTTTTTCTCCTCAGAGAGGGTCTTCTGTCTCTAAAGACAATTGGCAATTAAGTCGGTATGGAGCTGGATTGTAGCTCTGCCTCTGATTTTGAACGTTTTGAGTATAAATTCTTCCCAAATTTTGACTGAGAACTTTCACATCTCCACATCATCTCCCCATCCTAAAGACTTGAGAATCAGTGTACTTTACTTTTGAGCTTCGTTCTCTAGGCCTATGCTTTATGAGCTGGCAAATAGTGTAAATGTCTAAGGAGAAAAAAAGACTTATGTTTGGTGATGGCTCCCTCCTTCATGTAGCAGTGTGTCTCCCAAGAATTGTTAGATTACAACCGATACAATCTGTCTTTTAGTAGCTCTCTACGCTCTCAGAGACAGCAAAAAGAATTCTGGGATAAAGTGGCCATCATATTTTAGAGCTACTGAAGCTTCCAATTTATTGCACTAGCCTCCTCATAACCTATCAAAGTTTTGCTTGTTTCTCTTCTTCCCTCAAACCCAATCTTCTGGCCCTCATTCAGAATTGGTAAATACCTCTAGGCAAAAAAAGTGGCCTGCAACAACTTGCTTATTTTGGAAAGGTTTAGTACTCTCTGGTTTAGTTCATTCTGTCCTTTTGCATCTACATTTTTCCAGTGTCTTAACGCATACACAGGTACACATTCCAAATGTATCTATTGCTTTTAGCTATTTCAGTGGACAATGGTATTCAGTTGCTTCTAATTCCATTCTATTTGAGCACAGCAGCCATCACTCATTATTTAAAAATATTTATTAAATTTCCCGATAGTATTATTTCCTGCTAAAAGCATGGCCGAGGCTCATAGAAACTGCTCTAAGACTTAGATTTGGCCACAGACAGGTAACAATTTATGATAGTTTTGAATTATTTCTTCTGATTGTTACTATCACTTTGTCTAGTTTGATTCTGACCCAGTTAAGTGTTATATTTTCACTGGTCTGTTTTTAGCAATATCTTCGTATCTGATAGTGAGTTGGCACAGTTATTAAAATGGACAATGTCAGCATGAATCTTCCTGTAATTTGTAAGTGCAATCTGTGATGGCGGTTGTGGAGTTTCTTATAAAATACTGATCTCTAAACTAGATTATAAATCACTTCTGGATGAGCGAGTTCCTTCATCCAGGGGAACAGGGTATATATCCTCACATCTGGTTCACTGAAGGAAATAGTGAGCAAGCTCCCTGAGTAGATGGAAAACATATGGAAAAAATAATAATCTAGAAGTATGGAGGAGTGTGGAAAGACTTGGGGCAGACAGTAGTCAAGAAGCTAGAAAGAAGACATTCAAAGATTTATAAATTAGTCTCTACCTCAATTCTCCTCCCTTCTTACTGCATTGGATCCATGTAGATTTTCAGAGAAGTATAGACATAGTAGTAAATAAAGGGGAAAACTCCTCAGAAACCATAGATGGGTTGCTATGCATCAGAATTGACTCTATGTAATTAAACTACAGCAATGGGTCTTGAAAAAGGGTTCCCAGGCAAAAGAACTCTTATTGTGAGTTGTATTTCGACTCTTAGTGGCCTGTATAAGATTTCTGAGAGCTGAGGATGAGTTTGATTTGCAAGCCTTTCACTTAACAGTCCCGTGCTTATCCTACTGATAAGGATCTTGCAGACTAAAGACAGAAAGAGGTTTGTTTGTTGATTTTTTTTCCTTCCTTAGTCTTGGTGTGGCACTGTAGGATAAGCATTAGACTGCTAAAAACAAGGTCAGCAGTTGAAATCCAACAGTCAATCCTCTGAAAACTTCTACACGGTCAACTAAAAGTTAGACACAATTCAATAGCACTTAACAACAACTGTGAAATTACAAGGAGCCCTTGTGGCACTGTGGTGGTTTAAATCTACTAGCAGCTTCTTGGGCAAAGATAGGCTACCTACTCCAGTAAAGATTTAGCCTTGGAAACCATATTCTACTCTATTGTATAGGATCACTGTGAGACAGAATCAACAGGGTGACAGTGGGTGGAAATGAGATTACAGGAGGCAAGATAAGGATAAACACTGGACTGCTAACTGCAAGATCAGCAGTTCAAACCTACCAGCTGCTCAGCAAGAGAAAGATGAGACTTTCTGCTCCAATAAAAATTTTCAGAACCTATACAGAAACCATATGAGTTGGAATTGACTTGATTGCACTGGGTTTTTTGGTTAGTGAGATTATGGGACGTCCTGGAAGATCCAAAAAGTTAACTCTCAGCAGATAACTGAAAGGTTTGAGGCTCAAGTCCATCTAAAGTTGCCTTGGAAAGGAGTACAATTGAAGAGATGGAAACCAGGACCAGAGAGCTGGAAGACAAATGTCTCAATACTGCTAGGATAGAAGAGCAAGCAGAAAAAAAGGATTTAAGAAAATCTGAATAAAGTCTAAGATTCATGTGGGACAACATGAAGAGGAATAACTTAAGAATTATTGGCATTCTGGAATAGAAAGAACCACACAAGTCCACAGAGGAGCTGTTGAAGAGCTGCTGGAAGAAAATTTCCCTAACATCCTGAAAAACAAAAAGATTTAAGCATTCAAGAAGCTCAACGAACCCCAGGAAGAGTAGACTACAAAAGAAAATCACCAAGACATACCATATTCAAGCTCTCCAAAATCAAAGACAAGGAGAGACAAGAGAAGTGTTAACTTACAAAAGCCAGAAAATCAGATTAAGTTCTGATCTTTCAGCAGAAACCATGCAAGTAAGAAGGCAATGGGGAGACATATATAGAACCCTGGAAGAAAAAAAAAAAAAAACTGTTAACCAAGAATTGTCTATCCAGCAAAGCTGTCAATCAAATATGACAGTGTAATAAATACATTCCCCAATAAACAGAAGCTAAGGGATTTTACCAAAGCCAACCCAGCGCTTCAAAATATCATAAAGGGAGTTTTTTGAACTGAAAACCAACAAGAACAGACAACAACCAGAGATTGACATCCGTGGCAGCACTACCCAGTACTCAGTCAACAGAAGGAAGAGTAAAGAACATAACAAAACTATAAGAATGAATGCAGAGGATCTGGGAGGTCAGTTTGTGGTCAAAACAATCACAGTGTGAAAGAAGGTAAACCACATAGGAACAAAGATCCAGGTGGTGAGGAGGTCAGGTAGATTGCAGGATAAAATAAATGGAGGAGAAAGTTAATAGAATATAGGGTAACCTCAAAGAAAATTAATACTTCACAACATACAAGAAAATGAAAATCCAAGAAGAACATGGAAACACTAAACTATGAAGAAACTGACAAGAAATAACACAAAAAACATGAACTAAGCACAGGAAGGTATGCAGAACAAAGAAACCAACAACACCACAAAAAAACAAACATAATGACAGCAATTAAAACATACCTATCGATAATTACACCAGAAGTAAATGGATTAAATGCACCAGTTAAGAGATGGAGACTGGCAGAATGGATAAGAAAACAAGATCCTTCAATATGCTGTCTGCAAGAGACACACCATATACACAAAGATAAAAACAGACTAAAAGTTAAAGGATGGAAAAAAACATACCAAGCTAATTGCAAAGAAAAATGAGCAGGAGTGGCAGGACTAATCTCTGATAAAATAAACTTTAAGGCAAAACCAGCATAATAGAAAAAGATGGACATTATCTCGTGATTAAACGGTCCATTGAACAAGATGGTATAACCATAATAAAGATCTACACTCCCATTGAAGGAGCTCCAAAATATATAAAGAAAACATTGATAGATTTAAACCCAGAAAGAGACAAATCTACAATAATAGTGGAAGATTTTAATATGCCACTTTAGAAAAAGGATAGAACAACCAGAAAGTAATTGGACAAAGACACAGAGGAACAAAACAACACAATAAGCCAACTTGACCTTATAGATGGGTACAGAGCCTTCAACCCAACAACAGCATAGCACATTCTTTTCCTGTGCACATGGAGCATTCTCCAGAATAGACCATGTGTTAGGCCACAAAACAAACCTCCATACATTTACAAACATCAAAATACTAAGAAGCATCTTCTCAGACCACAATGCTATAGAATTAGAAATCAACAATAGGAAGACCAAAGAAATAAAGTCAAATACATGGAAACTGAATAACACTCTGCTTAAAAGCTACTGGATAGTAGAAGATATAAAAGGTGAATTCACCAAGTTCCTAGGAACAAATAAGAACGAAAACACAACATACCAAAATCTTTGGGACATGGCAAAAGTAGTGCTGAGAAGACAATTTATTGCACTAAATACACACATCTAAAGGTGCCTTAGAAGAGAAGCCGGACTATCTGATTCCAAAAAATTAGGCCTTGGAAAACTTGTGGGCCATAGTTCTACTCTGATATACATGGAGCGGCCATGAGTCAGAGTCAACTCACTGTCAGTCAGCTGTTTAATGAGATTATGAATGGTTTGGGAGAGACCCAGCTCAGAAATGTGAATCTACAGGACTCAGTCACCATATGCAAGCTCCAGTTTATTAGCACTGCCTTTGTATGACACTGTGTTAAAGTGTGAGGAATCAGGCCAACACATGGACCTTGTTCTTCAGGATTGCTGAGTAGGGACTCAGACAAGTGAAGGGGTAGTCCACCTCACTTCCCCCTTTACTAAGGTACTCAGATCATGGGTGTCCCTTCTATGAAAAAAGCATCTGCTGCCCCGCTAGATCTCTAGCCTAAAATATTCCTTTTCAATTATCCTTATAAGGCATAACAGACAGGAGAGGAGAATTATTTCAAGATGATGAAATGGCTATGAGCCCACAAGCTGGGGGGAAAATTTTTTTCCTTAATCAGATGAAAAAACAATAACATTCTATCATAATACATGTAATCTGTTTACAAACAGTATAAATGGATATATATACATGATTAGTGAAGGCAACAGAACACAGGGTTTCTTTACCTATGCCTTAGGCCCTGGAACCTGCAATCAAGCCGCCTTCAGAAAGAAAGTAAAGGTACATAATAAACCTGCTATTTTGGACTTTTTTATGATGGTGAAATGGAAACTTCGCACTATCTCTTAGAAATGTTGTGTCCGTTTTGAAAACACATTGAACCTATAATATGTTTGCCTAGGCAGTTGAGGTTGAGAAATAATGTGCTAAGAGAAATGTAAAAGGTATCCATCTAAGAGCCCTTATATGAATATTTATAGGAGAATTATTCATAATAAACAAAAAGTTAAAATGCTTATCAGCATCCGAACAATTAACACAATATGACATATTGATATAATAGAATATCATTTGGCCATAAGTATGAATGACAAATGATACATGGTACAGCATACGCTTTGAAAATGGTATAGTATATCAAATAATCCAGTCACACAATGTCACATACTGTATGATTCCATTTATATGAAATGTCCCAAATAGACAAATTCTTAGACAGACAGTAGACTGATAATGAGAACAGTTTCTTTTGGGGGTAATGAAAATGTTCTAAAGTTGATGATGGTAATCATTATACAATGTTGGTGAATTTCATAGTAAATACAACAAGAGTTAAAAAGAAATATACTATGTACCCAAGAAGGAATCATGGCAAAGTATGGAATTTGAGAGAATGTAAGTTACAATAGCTGTAGAGGTTGTCTCCTCCACTGACTTCTGATACATCGCTGTTCTTCTGAAGAAACATCACAGATCTGAATAGACTGATGATGTGGTGTGCTACAACAATACCTACACAATAGGCACTTTGGGACTTCACTGCTATCTATCAATTGTTTTAGCTTTGTTTTTTGTTACTCAAAATTATGCCAACCCATTGGGACAGGTTGCAAAAGACAATTTCCACAACCTTTCCTTGCTCCAGTGGAAAATATGTGATCCCCAGCTTTTTTTTTTTCTTTCTTACTGACCATCTTATACTGTCTTCTTCCTATCCCTATGTATTTCCTCTCATCTCTGTGAGAAAATTCCTTCTGTTCAAGATCAAAGGCCATTATCTTTCTTGACCTTGGATTCTCATCTCTTCTAGTCTCCTGCCACTTTCTATCTCCTTCATTCCCCCATCACCCCATACCCTAGATATTTCAAGCCATTTGCTTTCCTGATAAAGCCATGCTGTTTCTACTGCCTTGTTTTTTGATAAAAACCCTCCTTGTAGAAAGCCCTTCTTGACCACTATTTATTAAACAGTGGGATTCATGCAAAAATTCTTACTTATCTCTACATCTCTGCTTATGCATTAGTTTCTTTGTAAAATCTTATCTCTTCCCAACCCCATCATAGCATCATTTTTTTCTCTCCCTACTGCTGGAATTTGACATATACTCCGTTGATTGCGCATATTATACCCAGTCGTCACTATTGGTTTGTTTACTTATCTGTTGGTATTTTTAAACTGTGAGGTCTTTTAGGGAGGAAGGGTTTTCCCTTCCTCTCTGTGTCTCTCAGTATCCAGATTACTGGTCCACAGCAGATGCTTGTTGAAACAGCCGCAGGAATCTTTATGACATCATTCTAATTGATGGTTATCTAGTCCTAACCTGAATATTTTCAGTTATAGGGCGCTCACTCCTTTTCAAGGCAAGCCATTCTATGTTTGGAACATTGTTTTTATTAGGAAAGTATTTTTTATATTGTTCCCTAATTTTATTCCCTTTTCATTTGGTACAGTGCTGTAGGATAAGCACTAGACTGCTGATCACAAGGTTAGCAATTCATTCCCACCTGGAAATCCTATGCAAGGTTGCTGTGAGTCAGAATTGACTGGAATGAACTTATCGTTTACTCATGGATCCTAGATCTTCCTTTTATAGCACATAGGTTGAGCTGTTTCCTTTATAATACAGTAGCTCTATCAGATGACTTTCATTGTTGGTTCTCCTCCTTCCCTCTTCTCTAGTCACATACAGACTTTTCTCTAGTCTTTTACAGACTAAAGATAACCAATTCTTTCAGGCATTCTTAATTGAACTGGCCCCTGGATCTCCGGTGGTCCTGTTTAACCTTTGTGGGATGCTTTCTAAGTTGTCAGTTTCCTTAACATGTGGCACCCAAAAGTGGTTCCGGTCCCTGCACATGGTCTGAAAAGAGAGAAGAAAATAGGCCTCAAGGTTCATTTGATCAGGAACTAGGGATTCTGTTAATGCAGCCTAGACCTTCTTGTGCGTCATGACACACCACTATGGTAGAGAAAATTGTTCTGGCTCTCAGATGATTGATCCAATCCATTTCTTCTTCCAATGCCAACTTTTATAGCTTAAAGCAAGAATCCACCTGAAGTTTTGATAGAGTGACAGAGTATATGCATCAAATGAAGATGTCCTTAGAGAGGTTGGAAAGGAACAACTCAAAGGAGAGGAAGACCAAAGAAGGAGGAGGAGGAGGATGGAGACAGGGAGGCTGATGCTTTTGTAACTATTTTATAGTCTCACTGAAATCTCAGTTTGCAGTATGTTTCTCTGAGGGAAGGGATCATTTCTATCTGACTTGCCACCGTATCCCCTCAATTACAATGATACCTGGTACACAGTGTTGTTGTTGTCATGTGCCGTGGCATCGGTTCTGACTCATAGCACTCTGTACACGGTTTCTGAGACTGTAAATCTTTATGGGAGCAGAAAGCCTCATTTTTCTCCTGCGGAACAGCTGGTAGTTTTGAATTGCTGACCATGAGATTAGCAGCCCAATTCATAACTGCTATGCTACCAGATCTTCTTGTACCCAATAGGAACTTATTAAATATATGTGAATAGTGAATATAATTTATACTCTTTCATGTACAGACCATAGAAAAACTGAACCCTGGAAGTATAATAATCAAAATGGAGTAAAAGAGAATCCATTTATAGGTATGGGGTGTGCTAGTTATGTGTTAGTGGTTTGTGGACTCAAAAGTTGGAGGTATTTGGTTATAGCAATGATTGCTATATATTCTGAGGGCAAATTCTCAAGGATGAGGTGGGACACGTGAACTGGGTCTAAACCCCCTTCCCATTCTAAACCAGGACAGTTCAATGTTAGCTATAATGTATATTGTGTTTTCACACAAGTTGCCATATGAAATCACATATTCTTGGCTAAAATGATGTTAATAATGCTAGGTTTTGATGGTGATTCAGGGAGAGATTACAATTTAGGTTAAAATTCTAGTGAGACATGATAATGTCCGTCTCTACTACATTTGGCAAGTATCTGGCTACGGCATCTGTATTTTTAGGAATAAGGAGCTCAGTGCTTGACCAGACAGCCTGCTGGCCCAGGCCCCCCTGCCAAAGAGACAATCTGCTTGCTAGTAAGAAAAGCAGTTGTTTTTGTGTGTTCTGGTAGACTTCTGGGCAAACAAAGCCTCATCTCCATAGAACCTTTTCACTCTTTTAGGCTCAAGAAATACCTGCTGCCATCCAGATATTCCTAGTGACTCCCTTTACTCCCTCTGCTTTGCCTACATTAACTGACTGTCCTGTTAGATTAAATCAGTTTTGTTAATACCTGCATCAAGAGCAGGAATCGTGTTAAGAGTATAAAAGAGTTGTGAACTAATAAGTTAGGAAAGGGGAAAGTTTCTCCTTAACCAGATGACAACTATGGGAGTGAAGTAGAGAAACAGGGTACTACTTGTACAACCCTTGCAGGTAAGATGGATGAGTCCTCCCACATCACCCCATAGAGAAGGCACAGCTGACGCAGGTCTGCTATTTAAATGCCATCTGTTATGGATTGAATTGTGATTCCTCCCCCAAATATTTGTGTTTGAACACCTATATTTGTAGATGTAATCTCATTTGGAATAGGGCTTTCTATGCTATGTTAATGAGACAATATCAGTATAGGGTTTGTCCTAAATTGAATCACTTCTGAATTATAAACACAGGAGCCACATAGACACAGAGAGAGAGGAACACAAATAGAGGGAGATAGATGCCATGTGAAATCACCAAGGATTAGGGGAATGCCAGGACCACAGAAGCTGACAAGGACAAGCATCTTCCCACAGAAGCAGAAAAGGACACGCATCTTCCCACAGAGCATGGGGATGAAACATGACAAACACACACACAGAGAGAGAGAGAGAGAGAGAGAGAGAGAGAGAGAGAGCGAGCTCCTTGCCTGAGAGCTTGTGCCCCGATTCTAGCTTCCTGGACTGTAAGAAAATAAATTTCTTTTCTTTAAAGCCACCCACTTCTGTTATTCCTGTTACAGGTTAACCACACAAGTTAACCAAGATGACATCTTACTTCATATGCCATCAAAGAATTTTGCTCTCTCATCAGAATGCTGACAAGAGAAAACAGAGGGTAAGAAACTACAGAGCTTTCCTGGTGTACCCCAATGGGTGGCTCCAGCTTCAAATCCAGCATCTCTCTCAAGGAATTAAAAATAAAGGTATCTTCCACATATACCAGAACATTTAGAGACAGTGTTGCGTTCTTGCCTTTCAAATCTCCCCAAAGGACAAGTTTGAAAGAAAGAATACATGTCTTTCAATTCCTGGTTTGAATTGTCCTCCCAGTGGCAAGTGTGTGACAGATAATGCGTTGGTCCAAGTCAAAACTACATCTACTAAAATGAAAATCTGTTTGAGCACATCTCAGACTCAAATGACCCAACCATCCAAAAAACATCAATTTCAAATGGCACCAGGGTAAATAGTGAATGTTTTCATAGTCGCTGTCCAAAATAAACACTTAAAAAATCCCAGAGGCTTTAGTTTCCTGAAGTAAAGAAAAGTCATATTTCCAGCTGTCATTGGAAAATATCACACAAAATCCCATGTTTTTATCTTCCCAAATATTTTTACAATTACTAAATACTTAAAGGACTATTTTCGTTTGTTTTTATGTTGGTGAGCTGTTCAAACAGAAAGCAATTACGTCAGGAGTCCTAAGGTATTAACACAGATCATATAAACCTACAGGAGAGGCTTCCTTGCTTTACTTTCCTGTTTTGGGGGTGAAGTAAGAGTCTGATATAATTGCCCATGTGGTCAGCAAACGTGCCAAGGCGCAATCTTTTGTCTTCACTATTGAGAATGTTTTATAAACACATGGTGATCAGCATATGCTGACTTTACAAAATATTAACTGCAAAATTGGCAGCAAGCTTCAACATTTGCAAAAATCCATATGTTCATTAAATGATTGTATTTGTGTGTGTGTGTGTGTGTTTTACCACTTGCAGTATTTGAGAGAAGTTTCTGTATCTTTTCTTCTTAAAGCCTTTGGACTCCTTTATAATTTTAATTCAAAGAAAGTGATCCAGTTTCCTAGCTGAAATTTATTTTCATCAGTCAAGGTTTTAGAATATTTCCTGGGGTTTATAAGAGGTGTAGTAATTGAGGTTTTCAAAGTCTTTTCATAGTTCAGCAGTTTAGCCCAATTTATAAACCACACAAGAACTACGGTACATTATTGCCTTGTGCCCAATGTTGTTGTTGAAGTGCTGTCGAATGGTTCCGACTCATAGTGACCTATTCACAACAGAATGAAACATTGCTGGGTCCTGGGCCGTTCTCACAATGGTTGTTAGGCTTGAGCCCATTACTGCCTCCACCTTGCCAATCCATCTTATTGGGGCTCTTTCTTTTTTTCACTGAGCCTCCACTTTGCCAGGCATGCTGTCCTTCTCCGGGAATTGGTCTTCCTAATAGAACCATATTTTTTCATAGTTATGATCACCAAGATACTCAGCATTTAGCACTATGAAGTCATAAGATTGGACTCAACCTGGAGAGATAAGCTAGTCTCTATATCTGCTTTGACACCTCTTATGACCACTCAGAAGAATCAACATTTATTCTATTTTAAAAGCTCTCCTCTAGAGAAACTTCTCTCTAGGCAACAATTTATTTTTATTATTTTTCAACTCGTATTGCCAGGAAATAAGTGAGATGATAGATAGATTCTTTTCCCCCTGGATTTCTTCACACTCGTTAGCTAATTTCAAAACACTCCTTGTAAATTTTGTGGTGCTGCCATTTCCATTTTATGGATGAAGACACTGAGACCTAGGAGGTAGTTAAGTGGCCAGCCTCAAGACTCATTAGAGCTGTGAGTCACAGTTGGGAGCGAGAACACAGAGCCACAGCCTTCATTCCTGAACTGTTTCCTCAACTCTACATTTTTCTTTAATACATCAAAAAGTAAAAGCAAAAACAACCACAGCTGAGTGGCCTAATGCAGTCAGCTGTGCACAAGCCAATGGCTACTGCTGAACAAGTTCAGCCACCTACAGAGCAGTGTCCATCCGGACTTGGGCAGATACCAACCTTTCAATTTGCTCTCAGTTTCACCAAAGGAAAAATAAAGGACAGTTTTCAATAGAAAGGACACACTTTGCAGGGCTTTAGCACCAGTCATGCACAAGTGAAATTCAGCTACTCCAGAAAGCAAATTATTCAGTTGGTTTGCAACAAGCTGTTCACATGACACTGGCTAGGTCTGTGACTATTGTTCCCATATTGGTACCACTGGACAGCTGTAATTAATACCAGAAACAACACAGGAAACATCCTTTAATTCTTCTTCTTATGTTTAGAGAAAATGTAGCTTACTAAAAACAAAGTAAACTGCAAGTCTTTGAACTCCAGTGTTATCTGTATCCTTTGGCTTGCTAGGGTTTTGTGCTATCGGACATGATAATTTGTTTTCAGTGATATCCTTGATGAAATTAATTGAGTTTTAGACTAGCATACATTTCCTTTTGCTGATACTTTCACTCTTGGCACGGTCTTATCTAGGCAGTTAGTTCTTTCTTGTCTGGTTCTGTCTGTTGAGATTCAATAGCTTCAGGATTGTTGTTGTTTTAAACAAAGATGTTTACTTTTATTATTAATATAATATTCAGCGTACTTCCCCTTTTTATCTTCCCATAACGCACAGGCCAGCCCCGCCCCCCCCCTTTTTTTTTAATGAAGATGACAGTTTGGGATTTCATTGCTAAATTTCCTTAGAAACACTGTGCTGGACCTTTCCAATATATCATCTTCAGAAGGGGAAAGACTTTCAGACACTCCTATCTGTATACTTGGCTTGAATTCAAATAATATCTAACTTTTTTGTCCTAAGCATTTCCTTTTGTTCTTTTTCAACTGTATTAATTTCCTTTTTTTCAGACATCAAAGTTATGTTTTTCAGACATGCTTATTGGGAAAAAATTTTAAATTAAGAGAAAATTTCCTCCCCCATTCACCTCTAGTTTTAGATCCTCATATGTTAACTTCCCTGACTTGAATATCCTTATTGAATTTTTTTCACATATATATCACAATGTACAAAGTAGGTAAATTGGCAAGTAGGTAGATGATTGATTTTATACTAATAAACTCATACTATATTTAATGTTTTACAATAATTTTTCACATAATTTATCTTAGACATCGTTCCCAAAACATCTTTAATTAACTAGTGTTAACACTTTGTGTTGTTAACCACAAGGTCAGCAGTTCACATCTATGAGATGCTCAGTGGGATAAAACTTGAGGCTTTCTCCTCCCATGAAGATTTACAACCTCAGAAACCCTGTATAGGGTCACTAGGTGTTATAACTGACACTGTGGCACACTACCACCACCGCCACTGGTCCCTTACTGAAAGAGATTAAGTTCTTTGCAGTATTTTTGCAATTATAAAATGAGTTTATTTGAGTGTGAGGAATAGGGTATGAATTTACCTGTAATATTTCAAAATAGCATGTTTATTGAATCATTTTTCTATGGTTATTTTTGAAGGCATCTTTATGCTTGATAAATGTATCCATTGTTAGTTAGGTGCCATCAAGTCAGTATCAACTCATAATGACCTTATGCACAATAAAATTAAACACTGCCTGTTCTTCCGCCAACCTCATAATCATTGCCATATTTGAGTCCATTGCTGCTTCTACCATGTCAATCCATCTCGTTGGGGATCTTTCTCTTCTCCACTTTACCAAACATGATAGCCTGCTCCAGGGACTGGCCTTTCCTGATAATGTGTCTGGAGTATGAAAGATGAAGTCTGGCTATCATGGCTTCCAAGGACCTTTTCTGACTGTACTTCTTCCAACACAGATTGATTTGTTTTTTTGGCAGTCCATGGTACTTTTAATATTCTCCTCCAACACCATAACTCAAATGCATCAATCCTTCTATGGTCTTCCTTATTCACTGTCCAACTTTTGCATGCATATGAGGTTATTGAAAAT
>NW_006408585.1:16578432-16590612 GCF_000296735.1 Chrysochloris asiatica
GTGGTTTTATGTCCTGTTTATGAACTATGACCCAACAATCAACCAATAAATGTTCAGATTCCTCCTACTTACCAAGCATTTGACTTGTTATGGGAGTATACTGGAGGGAGAGGTGGACATGGCTCCTATTCTTGTGGTAATGTATGCCTTAAGCAAAGCTTGAAGAAATTGCATCAATAGCTGTATCTCTCTGTTCTTCCTTTTAATCATTGCATTGGGGTTCACTTTGGACTCTTTAATCTATCACACCAATGTGTCTGTCTTTTGGGTGTTAACGCCATATTGTCTTAACTACTTTAGTTTTTATTATATGTTATAGATGATAGGTAATCCCTGAGTGATGAAAATGATTGATGTCCTTGGCCGCTAACCAGAAGTTTGAAAGTTTAAGTCCACCTAGAGGTGTCTTGTAAGAGGGGTCAAGCAATCTCCTTTAAAAAAAAAAAAAAAATCAGTTGTTGAAAACCTTATGGAGTACTGTTCTTTGTAGATTCCAATTCTGTGGCAACTGGTTGTATATGATAGAGCAAAAGCTCCTTCTCACATTCCTTTCTTTTTTGCTTAAAAATTATACTATTTTCATATTTCTATAGTTTCAGATGAACTGTCATGGCAATTTGCTGAGTTTTTAGAAAGCAGACACCTCCTGTCGTTTTGATGTGGATTACATTAAATGCATGCACTAACGTAAAGATAATTAACTCTATATATTTTTTATTTTTCCCAGTTGAGACTTCAATATGTTTTTCCAGTTAGTCAAGCTTTTATTTATTTCAGTAGAGTTTAACAATTTTATTTTATGTCAGGGACAAAAATCCTTTTAAATAATTGTTTCCTGTTATTGTTGCCAATATAAATAGAATATTTTCTTTCCTTTTATTTTTAAAATTGTCTATTGTTTGTATGTTGGATGATTTTTGTGTAATTTTTTTTTTTGTAACTAGTTGCCTTTCTGAGTCATCTAATTGCTTTTAAAATAATTTTTCTATTGATTCAAGTACATGACCATGTAATCTTCAAATAGTGATAATTTTGTCTCACTTATTACTTACAGAACCCTGGTAACATAGTGGGTTGCATTGGGCTGATAACCACGAGGTCAGCAGTTGAAATCCACCAGCTACTCCACTGGAGAAAGATGAAGCATTGTACTCCCGCAAAGATTTACAGCCTCTGAAACTTGACAGAACACAATACAAGTCTTCTCATTTATTGAATATCTTGCTATCTGATATTTATATTTGCAACAGTATTTGAAAATCTCTCCAACTATTTTGTGCATTAACAATGTACATCTGGCAGTGATAAACCCCAAGTTGGAGGATGAGAGTAACATGGGTTGTGATCTTTAAGGTTATGTGTCGGCTTGATTTGGTCATGATTCTCAGTGGCTTGGTAGTTATGTAATGAGGTCATTTGGCAGTTAAGTCATTATGAAATTTGGCAGTTAATATAATGTGATGCCAAAATGTGGCAGTTATGTAATGATGTAATTGTGCTCCAATTTGTGATTAGATGTTTGGTTTTTTTTTTTTTTTTTTTTTGCATAATTCTGACTTTTGCATAATGACCTGGTTTTTGGAACCAGGTTGGTAAGTGAGGAATTGGGTATATTTATATCTCTTCTGGGTTTCTCTTGTTTATTTTCGTTGGTAATACATTCCAGAAAATATATAAAATAATAGAGGTGATAGTGTCATTTGGTATTTTCCAAAATTTGATGGAAGTGCTTCTAGGGAAACTGACTTTTGGTCTAACATCATGTTAAGGCAGCATATTTCAGTTAGAATTATTTTGGTGCAAATATCTTAAAACTTTGCCCAAATTGGTTTAAGCAAGAAGAAAATGTGGCCAACTGAAGAGTCTTTAGGTTGATATAATTAAGTCGTTTTATCCATGATAACACTGAGACCCAAGTTCTTCTATATCTCAGTTTAACTATTCTCAATCTTGACCTCAATCTTTCTTTCAATCATCAACTTTTTATTGGAACATAAAAACAGGGACTACTCTCTTATTGCTAGGAGCATGATTATCAGTAAGACAAAGTGCCTGCTTTTATGAAAATTGCATGCTAATGGCTCCACATTCAGGTTCCTTTTGATGGCAACCACGTATTATTTATTTTGTATCTTCCTAGGATCAAATTCTAGAGGTATGGGAGGGTGGGATTGTTAACCTTTAACTATTGGAACATAATCTTGCATCTGAGTTGGGTCATGTAGTAAAGGGTTTGGAATATTATTCTGCCTTAGGCTTACATCAGTCACATGTCAGGCACATACAAAAGTTTCTCAGAGTACATCTGCCCCATTCAAAGTGTGCTGATTAAAAGGCAGTGCATGTGGTTCTCAAGGAAATTTGGATTACTGTGAACAAAAGATAGAACAATAACTGCATTTTAAAAGTTCACAAATGTTCTGCTATGGTGGCTGAGTGCCTTCAAGTCAGTTCCTGCTCACAGTAGCGCCCCTGCCTGGCATTTCTGAGACTGTAAATCTTTAAAGGAGCAGAAAACATCCCAAGGAGTAGCTGGTGGATTCACATTGCTGAACTGTATTTAGCATCCCAATGTGTAACCCACTATACCACCAGAGCTGTTAAAGAAAATGCTTATTCAAGTTGTTTTTTAAGTTCCGGTTCATAAAATGCTAAATTTTATCAAATGCATTGAAGTTCTTTTTGAGAGATTATATCATCTTTCTCTTTTGACTAATTATGTGTTAATTGTATTCATAGTGGTGGTGGTAATGTGCACTATGGAATCAGTTCCAATTCATAGAGACCCTGTATAGAGCTTCTGAGGCTGGGAATCTTTACAGGAGCAGAAAGCCTCATCTTTCTCTCATGGAACAGCTGGTAGTTTCAAACTGCTGATTGTGAGATTAGCAGCCTGACTCATAACCACTATGCTACCAGAGCTCCTTCATTATATTCATAGATGCTTTAGTATTAGATATTTTAGCATTCCTAAAATGAGCTTGCTTGACCATTGTATTATTATATAAAGTAGGTTCTACTTTAGTAGTTTTTGTAGGATTATTACTTTGATATTCATGAGATTTGGGTGGTTTTTTGTTTGTTTGTTTTTAAGTATTTGTGTCAACATGATGTGGGTTTTATTAAAAAAATATGAAAAATTTCTTCCTTGAGTATAATTTTTAAATGTTTAAATAGCGTAAGAATTTGACACGTTCTTGAAAACTTGGGGAAAAAAAATTGTTGGTATAACTGTAGTGGTAATCTGTACTTTTTTTGGTGTCCTGCATCTTTTGAATAACATTTTGATAGTTTGCTATTTCCCATATTGCAAGTCCTGCAGGCCAAGGTAGACTTCTTATATTTTCCTGATTGTCTTTCAGATGAAAAGCAGACATCTGACCTACATGTCATCATTCAAAAGTATTGCAAGAGTTGGAGGCAGAAGTGAATGAGCAACATGAGGCAGGAACCACATGGCCAGGAGTTTGAACACCAAGCAAGTTGTTGGCACAAGCATTTGGAGTTTTCGCAGGGGACTGTGGTAAGCCACGGGCAGCAGCAGCAGTTCTATGTTGTTCCCAATTCATCGTTCCTTTCTGTGTGTCATCTATCCTGTTCTCTGGTCCTCCTGGATTTTGTGAGTTGCCTAATATTATTTAAAGACTCTTTGTGCTTAAATTAGTCTGTTGTTGGTAAGTGCCCCTGAGTCGGTTCTGACTCATAGTGACCTTGTATAGGATTTCTGAGGAGCCGCTACTGGGTTTGAATTGTCAGCCTTGCAGTTTGCAGCCCAGTGCTTATCATACAGAGCCACACCAGGACTCAAAATTAGCCATGTTGTTGTTAAGTGCCTGTATAGCTCCCTGTAAGGAGCTCTGGTAGCGTAGTGGTTATGAATCGGGTTGCACACTGTAAGGTCAGCAGTTCGAAACTACCAGCTGCTCTGCGGGAGAAAGATGAGGCTTTGTGCTCCCGTGAAGATTTACAGCCTTGGAAACCATGTGCACTTAACAACAACAACATAGGGTTTCCGAGGAGCAGCTGGTGAGCTTGAACCGCCGACCTTGCAGTTCAAACAGCTTTGCAGTCTGGCGCATTAACCCACAGCGCCACACCGGGACTCCCATTCTCGGTGAAGTATTAGATGTTAGGAGAAATAATTGCATGCAATAGACCTTCAAGTAAATGAGAATCTGGGATAGGTTAGCTGAACTAGTGCAATGACTTGGGAAAATATCCACTTGAATTTTGTTAAAAATTTGATCTTAGCCATCAAAGACATATTTTTCATATAGCACCCTAACAAGACTATCATAAGTGAGAGAACTTGTCTGTAGCCTTCCACTGATTTTGGAGATATGCTTAAACACGTCTTGCTTGGAATAAATCTGTGCATATGTGAATTGGAACCCTAGTAGCAATATTCTTGTACTCATGCTAATGTAAATGAAAGTACCAAGCTCCCATTTAACTATCACCTTACGAGTACTTAGAAGTGCCCATCTCTGTCCCATATCTCTTCTCCTAAGGAAGTCACTATCCTGACTTCCAACACCAAAGGTCAGTTTTTAATGTTTACATAAATGTACGCATACACTTATCAGGTTAGTTTGATTCACCCATGTTGTATATTGTGACAATCATAGTTATTGTTGTATGGTATTTCTTTGTATGAACACATCACAGTTTTCTACCCATTACACTTTTGATGAACAGTTGGGTTGTTTTTGGTGTTTGTATACTATGACTTTTATTGCTGTAAACATTTTTGTGATTTTCTTTTGAGACATATTTGTACTGATTACTTTTGGATATACATACATGTAAGCATGAAATTCAAAGGGCATAGAGTCTACTTATATTCAGTGTTAGGAGATAATAGCAAAAGGTTTTTCCAAAGTGGTCATACCAGTTTACACTTTTACCAGCCGTTACAATTCTGTTCGAGTTCTAGTTGTACTATATTCTTGCTGGCATATACCGAGTATCAGTCTTTTATATTTTTTTCAGTCTATTAAGACTTTAGCAATTTTATGAGTATGCATTGAAAGGACCTCTTGGCTTTAATTTGCATTTCTCTGATGAATAGTGAGGTAGGGCATCTCTTCATATATTGATTGAAATTTGGACATCCTCTTTTCTGAGGTGTTCACATTTGTTACCCATTTCACTCCCTGGGTGTCTGTCTGTTTCTTACTTATTTGAAGAATACCACCAGCCCCTTATTGACTATATTTGGTGAAATTATCTCCTTCCACTCTGGGAATTGTATTTTAATGGTGTTTTTGATGAAAACTTCTTAATTTTAATATGATTCAATTTATAGATTGATTTAAATGAAAAGGCTCTGGTTGGTTTGACAGGTGGTCCATGGCAAGGAAGGATGAAATGACTTAAAATTGTAACCACAACTACATGGAAGGAAGTGCAAAGTCTTTAAAAATTGAATGGTTTCTGACATTGGCCATCTGAAGGCCAAGAGAAATACAAGGACCATGGATGGAATGGTTGCTTCTATAACAGACACCATACAAAAAAGAGATGATAGACTCAAAATCAGATTTTTTTTCTTAAAATCTCTGTTTTAAAAAACCAGAAATATCTTATACTACCCTAAAAGAATCTCTTTTCCTTTAGAGGCATAGAACCATTCTAGTCATCAAGCAAACATTATCTAATCCTGTTGTTGTTAAGTACCATTAAGTCAGTTCTGACTTACAGCGACCTGTATAGGGTTTCCAAGGAACAGCTGGTAGGTTTGAACTGCTGATCTTGTTGTTAGCAGTCCAGTGCTTATCCTCTAACACCACACTAGGACTCCTTTGATTCTGTAGGTTGACAAATTACATTGCAGGTTAAATTCACAAATTTTCCAGTATTCTTGGAGATAGTTATGAAATTGACCAGGAAAAATATTTAAAAATTAGAAAAGGGATGTTTGTTAGGATTTTAATGATTTAATGAAAGAGCCCTAAATCCCTAACCACGTGTAGGAATCTCTTGTCAAAAGAATCAGTGCCAAATATTGTTGTTGTAAAGTGCCGTGGAGTCATTTTCTGACTCATAGCGACCCTGTACAGGGTTTCCGAGGCTGTAAATCTTTACGGGAGCAGAAAGCCTCATCTTTCTTCCATGGAACAGCTGGTAGTTTCGAACTGCTGACCTTGCGGTTCGCAGCCCAATTCGTAACCACTATGCTTATTATGTCTTATGAAAACTATTTACATAAAAACCGATTCATGTATAACAAATCTGTGTCTTATGAAAACTATTACGTAAAAAACTATTTACGTATAATAAACATATTAAAACAGTTACTTTGTAAAGGGAGGCAGACCAGTATTCCTCATGTCACAATTCTACTAGCTTTCATTGACATCAGACATCTATCTAGAGTCAGAATTCAGACAGACCCGGGAGGAAAAGGTTTATGCGCCAAAATAATTTCAAGTGACCTTTTCAAAATGAATCCTGTCACATTAACCCGTAGGGTATGGCTCTATCAATCTGGAGCCCCAGCTTAAAATGCTTTATGGTTTTCCACTGAGTTTAGAATAAAGACTGGAAGTCTTTGCAAACCTATGAAGCCTTGCCTGATCCAGTCTCTGTGTATATCTGCAGTCTTGTACTGCTGTTTTCCTTGCTCTTTCTGTACCAGCCACTCTCTTGTTTATCTCCCCCACCTACAGCTCTCCTCCCACCTGTTGCATCACTAGGTAAATTTCACCCTTCTTTCAAATGTCAGTGTCCTCTCTGAAATCTCACTCCTCATCCTACCAAATCTAGATTAGGTTCCATGGTGAGAAGGCAGGTGCCTTGATTTCACAGCTTTTGTTTCTGCATATAATTAAACTCTCGCTTTTTGTGATATTTTGTCAATGTTCATTTCCTATAGGAAAGCTCTATAAGACAGCAAAGGCTGTATCTGTCATTCCTAATCATTATAGCTTCAGCATTTAGTGTATTTCCTGGTAGATAATTGACAATAAATGAATAAAGGAACAAATCACATTAGTTATTGTAGCTGGAAATAATGACAAGTTCCCAGGCACTGTACCACGTTTTGAGTATACTGGTAATACATTTAAAGATAGGCAAAGGAAGAGAAGGTCATGAAGAAGACAGAAGAGTCACCAGAGGGGTAACAGCCAAAATATTAAGTTTATGATGGAAGGCATGGGAAGGCATATGTATTTAAAAACAAAAGCATGCAGGAAACCAAGGGGAGTATTTGGAAAGAGGTGAATGGATTTGCTGAAAATGCCTGGAAATAAGATGTATGCTTGCATAGGAAACTATAACCTTGATGTTACAAATTGAAGTTCTCAAGGAAATAATTTAACTAGACTCAAACATTAAAACCCATGGAAACAGTAGTCAAGATACCAGACTTCATAGTGTTGTTGTTGTTGTTGTTAAATGCCATCAAGTCAGTTCTGACCCATAGCGACCCTGTATAGGGTTTCTGAGGAGCAGCTGGTAAGCTTGAACCGCCGACCTTGCTGTTCATATGGCTTTACAGTCTGGCGCATTAACCCACAGTGCCGCCCAGGACTCCCGTAGTATATTGGCTGTAAAAGACTCTTCAGAATCTTAATAAAAAGACACTACTTTAATGACTAAGTTATGCCTGATCCAAGCTGTGGTATATTCAGTCACCTCTTATGCATGTGAAAGCTGGTCTATGAAAAAGGTTAACCCAAGAAGAATTGGTTATTGTTAGGTGCTGTTGATTTGGTTCCAAAGAATAGTGACCCTGTCTACAACAGAATGAAACACTACCCAGCCTGTGCAGTTAACCTTGAGCCTATTGAGGATGCCACTGTGCCAGTCCATCTCATTAGGGTCTTCCTCTTTTTTGTTGACCCTCTACTTTACCATGAATGATGTTCTTCTTCCAAGATGATTTGTCAGTTATTTTGGCAGTCCATGGTACTTTAATATTCTACTTCAACACCATTGCTCAAATGGTACTTTTTTAAAAAAATGTTTTATTGTGAATTATGTGATAGTTTACATGAGAGAACATTAGTTTTACATTCATCCTATCGTATATTGTTTCATTGCCATGGTTACAATCCCCTCCATGCATCAACAACCAACCAAAGGGTATACACTACAAGCTTGCTCCCCACCCCCAGTCGTCAGCACACAGCCCCTCTCCCTCTCTGAGTCTAAACTCCCCAACTGCTCCATCTCTCCACGTCATCGTCTCTGTCTCCATCTCTGGAGTCACTGCTTCTCTGGGTAGTATCCCGCTCTCCGCTTTTCTCCCTTGATGGTCCCAGGAACCTCCATTCCTAGACTGCAAAGATAATCACTCCCCTCCTTGCTACAAAACGTCTACCTTTACATTTCCAACCCTCACAATCAGTCCTGATAATAATGATTCACTATTGTATCACAAGAGACCCATCCGCATTTCCTTTCATCAGCCCCACCTGGAAAGATTGGATACTACTCAGTGGAGATTCTACCTTCCTCCACTCCCTCTGGATCTAGGTTCCTCTTGAAAGCTTGTAAGCAAATCACTTCTTGCCTTTGTAGCTCCCCCCACTTTGGGTAGTCAATGTCCAAGTTGGCCATCCCTGTCTACTTTGTGTATGGAGGGGGTGGGAATATCCTTGCTGTAAAGACTTGTTCCCTCTTTTGAGTTACTGCATCCATAGGTGTAGATCAAGTTCCTCAAATTGTATCAGATTAATCTTTTTTCCCTCTTCTTTCTTCTTCTGGTTGAGCTCTGATCATCCAGTCATTGAAGCCAGGTCAAATGGGTATTACCTGCAAGTGTGGGTGTTCTTGTGCATAGGCCCTCTCTTCTTATCAGTGGGATGCTTCACTCTCCACTCTCGTCATCTATGTCTATGTCACTGACTTTGGGTCCAAGAGTCCCCAGCTCTTGCCACACTGCTGGCCAACCAGGTCTCCACCCGAGTTCACAGGAGTCTATTGAATATTGTAGGGCTTAGCTCACTGCTTCATTGGTGTTTTTCCCTCACTTCCCCTTATGGTACAAACATGGTCACCCATCGCAGCATGTAATCCCACTGAGTCTTCATCTTGGAAGGGGGTTTGTTCTGAGGGGACCTGACTGCTTGCTTTGATGTCTCCTGGGTGAACAACTTGCTTGTTCTTGTAGTAAACAGCCAGTCTGCCTATATTGTTTGATATTTTTCCTGTCAGTCTTGCTTTCAAGAAGTATCTTCTGGTTTTCTAGCTGCTCCAGGCTGCTCTGCCCATCCTTTCAAGCAGAAATTTTCCTCCTCTGAAGACTGTGGATGCTGCTCAGGATTTCACCTATGGTCTCATGTAATGCAGAGGCTTCACAGGAAGCCTCCTTCACTGGGCACGTTGTAGCCCCATTTTAGGTATTCCAATCAGTTATAGGCAGAAGACGGACTTACTAGCTTTCTATCTCTCCCCCTCCAGTGTCTATTTTATAATGGTATGCAAGGGAAACCAAGATTCAAAAGACAGCCAAGCATCTTAACATTATTTCCCCCCCCTTTGCCCATTCCATCCATGTCTCAATCCCTGTATCCCAGAGCCTTGTTGTTCCAAGGTTGTGCATACATCATTCTTTACCTCTGTCCCACTTAGCCCATGCAAACCTGCCGAATTGTTCTCCCATCTGCTTTGTTCTTCCATTCCCTTCCCCTTTCTTGTATACTGTCCCCCTCCCTAGTATCCAAACTATCCTGTGTCTATTCCCTGCCCTGTGCTCCACCTTCCCCTCCCTCCTCTCACCCCATCCCCACTTCCCAGGAACTAGCAAAGAATCCCCCCACCCCCTTTAGTATGGGTTCTTTTTTTTTAAGTCTTTTACAGTAGTGGTCCTATGCAGTATTTCTCTTTTTGTGACTGACTAATTTCACTCAACATAATGCCCTCAAGGTTCATCCATGTTAACTGGTGGTTTGCAGCTTCCTTGTTATTTTTCAAGGTAGCATAATATTCCATTGTGTGTATGTACCACAGTTTGTTTATCCATTCTTCAGCTGATGGGCACTTTGGCTGTCTCCATCTTTTTGCTATTGTAAATAGTGCTGCTGTGAACATTGGTGTGCATATACCTACTCATGTTATGGGTTGTATTTCTTGTGTGTAAATACCAAGCAGAGGAATTGCTGGATCATAAGGTATTTCTATTTCCAACCTTCTGAGGAAACGCCATATTACTTTCCGGAGAGGTTGGGCCATTTTGTAGTCACACCAGCAATGCAGGCACGTCCCAGTCTCTCCACATCCCCACTAGCGTTTATTGTACTCTACTTTTTTTTTTTTTTTTTTATCTTTGCAATTGTTGATGGTGTGAGATGATAACCCATTGTTGTTTTGATTTGCATCTCTCTAAGGGCCAGTGATCATGAACATTTCTTCATATGTTTGTGGGCTGCCTGGATCTCCTTTTTGGTGAAGTATCTGTTCATGTTCTGTGCCCATCTTTTAATTGCATTATTTATCTTTTTCTTGTAGTAGTTTCCTATATATTTTAGAAATCAGTCCCTTGTCTGATGTGTCATTGCAAAAGATTTTTTCACATTCTGTGTGTTCTCCTTTTACTTTTCTGGTGAAGTCTTTTGATGCACATAAGATTTTAATTTTTAGTATGTCCCACTCATCTATTATGTCTACTGTTTTTTGTGTAGTTTTTAAAATGTTTGGTAGTCTGTGTTTTCCCTGAATTAGTGCCCTCACATTTGTCCCTATTTTTTCACTAATTGCCTTCATAATTCTGGAATTCACATTTAGGTCTTTAATCCATGTTGAGTTGGGTTTTGTATAAGGTGTGAGGTAAAGGTCTTGTTTCAATCCTTTGCATATCACTTTCCAGTTCTGCCAGCACCATCTGTTGTAGAGACTATCATGCGATATATATAGGTGTTTGTCAAAAATCAGTTGGTTGTATTTAGATGGGTTAATTTCTGGATTCTTGATTCTGTTCCATTGATCTATGTGTCTTTCATCGTATCAGTACAAGCTGTTTTGACCACCATAGCCATGTAGTAAATTTTGAAGTTGGGGAGTGAGAGGTTGAAAACCTTATTCTTCTTCTTAAGCAGTGCTGTGCTTATCCTGGGTCTCTTTCCTGTCCTTTCCTTATAAAGTTTGTAATTGTTTTTTCCATCTCTTTGAAGAATGTCATTGGGATCTGGATTGGGATCGCATTGTTTGTGTAAATTGCTTTGGGCAGTATTGACATTTCCACAATGTTAAGTCTTCCTATCCAGGAGCATGGTACATTCTTCCATTTTTGTAGGTCTCTTTTGTTTTCTTGTAGTAGTGTTTTGTAGTTTTCTTTGTATAAGTCCTTTGTTTCTCTGGTTACATTTATTCCTAGATATTTCATCCTTTGGGTGTCTATTTATAAATGGTATTGCTTTCCTAATATCCTTTTCAATGCTGTCATTTTTGTTATAGAGGAATCCAACTGATTTTTGTATGTTGATCTTATATCCTGCCACTTTGCTGAATCTTCCAGTGAGGTCTAGTGACTTTTTTACCAAGTCTTTGGGGTTTTCTATGTATTGGATCATGTCTTCTGCAAATAGAGTTTTACTTCCTCTTTGCCTATTTGATGCCTTTAATTTCCCTGTCTTGCCGTATAGCTCTTGCTAAGACTTTCAGCACAATATTGAATAAGGAGTGGTGACAAAGAGCATCCTTGTCTGCTTCCTGATTGCAGAGGGAAGGCTTTCAGTTTCTCTCCATTGAGAGTAGTGTAGGCTGTTTGTTTTGTATATATGCTCTTAATTATGTTGAGGAATTTCCCTTGAATTCCTATTTTGTTGAGTATTTTTTATCAGGAATGGATGTTAGATTTTGTCAAATGACTTTTCTGCATCAATCGATATGATCATGTGGTTCTTTTCTTTTTTCTAATTTATATGGTGGATAACGTTGATCCTTTTTCTAATGTTGAACCATCCTTGCATCCCTGATATGAATCCCACTTCATCATGATGTATTACCTTTTTGATGTGTTGCTGGATTCTGTTGACTAGGATTTTGTTGAGAATTTTTGCTTCTATGTTCATGTGGGCTATTGGTCTATAGTTTTCTTTCTTAGTGATGTCCTTCCCTGTTTTTGGTATGAGGTTTATGCTTGCTTCATAAAATATATTAGCAAGTTTTCCATCGTCCTCTATCTTCTGGAATAATTTGAGTAGAATTGGTGACAGCTCTTCCCTGAATGTT
>NW_006408585.1:16591652-16609976 GCF_000296735.1 Chrysochloris asiatica
CATTGTAGGGCTTAGCTCGCCACTTCATTGCTGTTTTTCCCTCACTTCCCCTTATCGGTGAGGAGCGTGGTCACCAATCAGAGCGTGTATTCCCATTGAGTCTTAGTCTTGGAAGAGGGTTTGCACTGAGGGCACTTGTTGGGAGTCTTTTGATGACCTGATCAATTTCTTCTTTTGTTATGGGTCTGATTAGGTTTTCTACTTCACTGTGTGTAAGTTTACTTAGGCCGTGTTTATCTAAAAATCAAATGGTACTGTAATATTGTACTTCAACCCCATAGCTCAAATGAATCAATTCTTCTACAGTCTTCCTTATTCGTTGTTCAACTTTCACATTCATATGAGGTTATTGAAAACACCATGGTTTGAGTCAGGTGCACCTTTGTCCTCAAAGTGACATCTTTGCTTTTGAACACTTTAAAGTGGTCTTATGCAGCAGATTTGCCTAATGCAATAATACGTCATTTAATTTCTTGACTGTGACTTCCATGAGTATTGATAGTGGATCTAAGCAAAATGAGGTCTTTGACAACTTCAGTGTTTTGTCTATTTATTATGAAGTCATTTATTGATTCATTGGTGAGGATTTTCGTTTTCTCTATATTGAGATGCAACCCATACTGAAGGTGGCTGGCCTCTTTGATTTTCATCAGTGCTTTAAGTTCTCTTCACTTTCAACAAACACATTTCTATTATGTGCATATCAGAAATTGTTAATGAGTCTTCCTCCAATCCTGATGCCACAATTTTCCTTGTACAATCCAGTTTCTCAGATGTTTTGCTCAAATAAATATTGAATAAGTATGATGGAAGAATAAAGCCTTGACACTTGACATTTTTAAAATGTTCAATATCCCCCTTTTTCTGCAAGTGACTCCCTCTTGTACAGGTTTCTCATAGCACAATTAAATGTTCTGGAATACCTGTTCTTTTCAATGGTCCCCATAGCTTGTCATAATCCACACAGTCAAAAGCCTTTGAATAGTCAATAAAGCACATGTAAACATCTTTATGGACCCCTAGTGTGGCGCTGTGGGCTAATGCATCAGACTGCAAAGTCGTTTGAACTGTGCAAGCTCGGTGGTTCAAGCTCACCAGCTGCTCCTTGGAAACCCTATATAGGGTCACTATGGAACTGACTAGATGGCACTTAACAACAATAACAACAACAAAACATCTTTATGGTATTCTCTGCTTCAATCAAGATCCATCTGACATTAGCAGTGCTATCCCTTGTCTCAGGTCCTTGTCTGAATCTGGCTTGAAACTCTGGTAGTTCCCTGTTGATATATTGTTGCAGCTAAATTTTTTTAAAATTTATTTTAAAAATATTTTTAAATTATCTTCAGCTAAATTTTACTTGTATGTGATATTAATGATATTGTTCTATGATTTCTACATTCTGTTGGGTCATCTCTCTTTGGAATGGACATATGAATCTCTTTCAATCAGTTGGCCAGGTATCTACCTCCCAAATTTCTTGGCATAGAAGAAGAATTTACACATCGAGAATAATGGTATTGTTGAATAAACTGAATATACCATGGACTAACAAAATAAAAAATTTAAAAATTTTAATAGAAGCATAGCCAGAATATTCCTTAGAAGAGAAAATGCAGAGACATGGTCTTGCTTACTTAGGATGTTATCAGGAGGGACCAGTACTAGAAGAATTACATTATACTTGGTAAAATAGAAGGTCAGCAACAAAGAGAAAGACAAGATGGATTGACACAGAGGCAGCCAAAAGCAACAGTTGTCAGAATGGTGCTGGACTGGGCAAACATTTCATTGGGTAATGCGTAAGGTTGGAACTGACAGGCCAGCATCTAATAGCAACATTCTGTTTCCATTGGTTGATTTGTGTATTTCTGGAAGAAAATTACACTATTTTAATTACAATAGGTCTATAAGAATTATTAATGCCTGATATAACACTTTGACTTTTTTTCCTTTTCAAGTGTTATGCCTATTCTTAGCTCATATAAATTTTAGATTCATAGTGTTAATTTTTTAAAAAAACAACAACAACAACCCTAGGATTATGATTTGAAAATTTATTTGGGGGGAAATTATATCTGTATAATACTGAGTCATTTCACTCATAAACATGGTACATCTTTCCATTTATTTATGTTTTCATTAATGACTTTTTGAAAATGTCTTCCATATACATCTTATTCTTCACAAGATTTGTTTCTATTTGTTATATTTTTATGCTATTGTAAAAGTACTTTTTATAGTTACTGTTCTTTGTTTATAGGAATGAGCTGACCTTTTTCAGCTCTGTTGCCAAACTCTCTTTATTAATTCCAATAATGTAGCTGCAGATTAAAAAACTTTTCTGTGTACACAGTCATACCATTTGTGAATCATTTTCCAGTAAGCCTTGTCTCAGGAGGCTATCAAAACTGCAGCTCAGTTTCACAGCCCTTTCTCTGAAATTGACAAATGCCCTTAGGGCCAAATCAGCTGTGAGTATGGTTACTTTTTCTGGGTTCTCATGTTCCCTAGATTTTGGATTTAAAATCTATTACTGTCTTGGTAATTCTTTGGCTCTTTTAAGAATTTAAAAAAAGTATTGTAGCCCATTCTTTAAATTGTACTCAACATAAAGATGGAACCAAATAATTTAGCACAATTTCACTTTCATTTATTGAAAACTTCAGTTTCACAAATAGAATCAGCTGTCTGGTGAAGACATAACTTCATTTTGCAGAGTTGTAGCATTAGTCTCCATACCATAATTTGGGGATTTTCTTAAGTGATCTTGAGGGATCACTTCTGAATTAATAAGTACCGGTTGTCTAGAATAATTTTGACGACATAATAACCCATGAAAACATGAGAAACCCCTTTGTAATTTATATCTTCTGTGTAAGACACAGGAAAAATGGGCATCCTATGATATCTGCAAGTCAGATACACCAATTTTTGTAGGTTGTGGAAGTGCAGCTTCTGACAAAAAGAAAGGACTTTATATTTATTTACTTAGAATAATTTACTTTATTTGTTGTTAACATGCACAGCAAAAACACATACCAATTCAAGTTACTATATGTACAGTTTAGTGACATTGATTACATTCTTCCAATTGTGAAAGTTTTAGAAATCAGGTGATAAAGTCGATCTCATCACTTCAAACAAATAGTCATGCAGAAAAAGATTAATGAAAAGAGTTTTGAAGGAGGATGGCTCGGATAATATTCTTACCCCACAATATGAAGCAACAGAGTCTACAGGATACTGAAGCCTAGAGTCAAGATTTATGATTTGCTGTCCATATATTTATCTAGCCAACTTGGAGGAATAGAGCAAAAAATGAATTCTAGTTACATTCCAGTTGAATGCATATTTTGATCCTTTGCTTCCTCTTATTCGCTATATTTAGTCTTTTGGGGAAAAGATCAGGATGAGTTTCTGACACAGATATTGAGATGAAGAGATACCTGTCTTGCTGCTTCTTGAGTGCAAACGTGCAGATGGGCCAAGAAGGGTCACCACGTCTCCCACCACGTCTCCCCCCACCTCCACCCCAGTGATTCATCACTAGATATATCTCTCACTATCACTTACTGATTTTTCAACTATACTTGTGGAGGACATGCAATAGCACAAAGTAAAGGATTTAATGTTGTTTTTTTTTTTTTCCTTTTCTGATTTAACATAATCTTTTAACCAAAAAGGAAACGATTGATGAGCTACACTGCTGTTAGATAAATCTGGGAAAAAAAGTAATGTAACTAAGGTGGAAAATGGGAAAATTTATGCTTCTAGGGAGCACTGTGGATATATTAGTAATTATATTCTTTTATTATTTCTGTAGTTAAATAGTGTGACATTTTATGATAGGGTTGTTCCCGAAGAATTTAACTGTAATTCTTGAATCAACATTCAACTTGTTGGACACCAACTGGTTCTTTGTTGGCTCATTGCTATAATCCACTCAGCGGTGAGGGACAGTATAGAAGAAAACACCTAAGCAGTATGTTCAGACAACACAGGTGCCAAGAGATGTTTCTATCCCATTTTCAGTTAGTGGTGAAATGTGTCATACATTCTAGGAGCTGGATGAATACTTACATAAGGGATGCTGGGGAGCTGGAGTAAGGGTGGTGAGAATCATTGGCTGAGTGTGAGGAATGAATGAAGGCTACAAGGCAGGAGGGGACAATAGGTCAAAGGAAACATAAGTAAAGGTTGCTTTGCAAGTTGAAGGTGGCTCAGAGGACCAAAAGCACTTTTAAAAAATATGCAGACTGATGATTAACGCTCACCACATTTCACTAAAATTTTTACAGTGCTGTCTGAATGTTTCAACACCTGCTTCACATGAGGAGAAATCCTCTTGTAAACAACAGTGAGTCATTATCCAGGGCCTGTGAGAAAGAGCTATTGGATATGTGCACATTTTCTCCAGGTTCCCTTTGACGGATGGAGACTGAAAATATAGCATTGTCTGCTTTCCCCAGAAATATTTACTGAAGAAGGAAAATTTCTAGGGAAAAACAAAACAAAACAAAAAACAGGACGTTATATACCTACGTGTATAAATAAATTCATCCCGTAAGTATTTATGTAGGTGGAAAACATGATAATTACATTTCCAAATGGTTTTTGAAACCCCATAAATATATACTTTAAAAATCATAGCCGTGAGCAGAGACTGGATGGCTCATTAGCTGTAAGATAAAGGGGGAGTCCCTTTAAATCACCTATTCCAAGAAAGATGAAGCCAGAAGCAATTGGACTGAAGAGCAAATAGTCACTTTGTGTATAGGTGAGGTCACAAAACCCATACTGCAACTTTTAGAACATAATTCACTTATTCACTCCTTCAGTCAATGATTTGACAGACGTTTATATGATAATAGCTGGAAATATTGAGAACAATGAATCATATCCTGTCCTTAAAGAGCCCATCCTATAGGAGAGAAACTTAAACTTACATTAGAACATAATTCCATGAAAGATTTAATAGAGAATTTATTGATAATTATTGGAGTCCTGGTGTGGCACTGTATGATAAGCTTGGGACTGCTAACCACAAGGTCCACCAGCTGCTCCTTGGAAACCCTACATATTGCCACTATGTGTCAGAACCAACTCAATGGCACTTCACAACAACATTCAAGTACAGAGAGGCCTGGTGATACAGTGGTTACGTGCTTAATTGATAACCAAAATGTCGGTGGTTCGAATCCACCAGTTCCTCCAAAAGGGAAAGGTGTAGGAGTCTACTTCCATAAAAATGGGCGGCTTTGGAAACCTGATAGGGCAATTCTACTTTATCATACAGGATCACAATGACAGGGCTCAAATCTAACAGTAATTGTAAGGATGGCTCAGGATCTGACAATGTTTTGTTCTGTTGTACATGTAAGTCAGAAGTGATTAGATGGTACCTAACATTAACCATGACTTGAAATCCACTCGACAGCAACATTTTTGTTGTTTGTTTGTTTGTTTTTTCATAGAAGAAACAGAGGAGGGAAAGACTATAAAGTGGAGTAGCAATAATGCTTTGTCATTAATAATAAAGTCTGGTTGAAAGCATGGTAGACAGCCCAACTCTTTAAACAAAATGGAAACTGAATCAAAAGGATATTGGCAAGTTTAAAAAATAGTGGCAATGTCCTTGTGCTAAGGGGTGGGTTTGTGCTCCTTTATATGTTTCTAATATTTTTTTGTCTATTTTCAGGGGTTTTTTTTCTTCTGCTTTTAAAATTTCTAATTCATTTTAGCCAATTCCTCTAAAAGGTATCTTGCTCATGATGTATATTATATCTCTGATACCTACTAAAGTATTCGACACACAGTTAAGTGCTTAATATATATTATTAATTAAGGAAAGAATGGATTCTTTGACTATGCATGATTTGTAAACTTTAAAACTGAGCCTGACTCTCCAGCAGTGGGAAGTCATATCCTCTAGCAAAGCTGCCCCTAGCACGCAGTCTTCACTGCCAACCAAGATATTTGTAATGCAACACTTGGCTAATCCATGTAGGATACCCTGGACATTTTTGATCAAGCCCCTAACAACCTATGTACAGAACTTGAAAACAGCCAATGTTTCTGCTCATTCCACACATATGGTAATTGTTGTTGCTATTGTTAAGTGCAGTCAAGTTGGTTCCAACTCATAGAGAACCTGTATGAGGTTTCTGAGGAGCAGCTGGTAACTTTGAATCACTGATGACTTGTGGTTCAAACTGACCTTGTGGTCCAGTGCTTTATCCCATAATGCCGCACCAGGTCAGTCTTCCTTATTCATTGTCCAGCTTTCACATGTACATGAAGTGATTGGAAATATCATGACTTGGGTAAGGCACACTTTAGTCTTAAAAGTGACAATCTGCTTTTTTGACATTTTAAAAAGACTTTTGCTTAGATTTATCCAATACATTAAATCTAGTATTGAATGTACATTTATACATTATCTGGTGGTGGTGGTTGTTGTTAAGTGCTATAGAGCTGGTTCCGACCCATAGCGACCCTGTATAGGGTTTCCAAGGAGCAGATGGTAAACTTAGAATTTTCTAAAAGACAAGGAAATTTGGTAAATGTTTCTAGTGTTTGCATAGCAACTTTTTAATGCATTATTTTTGAACAGGTAATAGAATCACACAGTTTATATTCAAAATATTCATTATTATAGTGGTGGTGTGCTGTGGAGTCAGTTCCAACTCAGAGTGACCCTTCATAGGGTTTCTAGGGTGTAAATCTTTATGAGAGCAGAAAGTAATTTCAAACTGCTGACCTTGAGGTTAGCAGCATGATTCAGAGCCACTACACTACCAGAACTCCTTAGCACTAGTATAATAAATACTAAAAACACATAAAGGAGAAGAAAACCTGCCCTTAGCACAATGTCATTGTCACTATTTTTAAAACTGGCAAATATGCTTTTGACTCAGTTGCCATTTTGCTTAAACAGTTGGGCTATCTACCAGGCTTTCAACCAAACCTAATTATTAATGATAAGGTATTATATTAGTATGATACCTACTATATTGCTTTCATTAAAGAGATCTCAAAGTACAAAAGTAACAACAAATACCCAAATGGAGAGGAACTAGCTATGTGGACGGCAGGATGGGGAGATAGTGTTGTTTTTGTTCTTACTGTATACTCTTATAAATATTTTGAATATTGGACCATGTGATTCTATTACCTATTCAAAAATAATGGATTAAAAAGTTGCTATGCAAATACTATAAACATTTGCCAAATTACCTTCTCTTTTAGAGAATTCTACCAGATAATCTCCACCACAAAAACTAGCAACTTCTTCAATTTGAAATTGATCAAGCATGTAATCAAGACATATTGATAATCACTGGCGATTGGAATGCAAAGGTTGGAAATGAAGAGGAAGGATCTGTCATTGGAAACTATAGCCCTGGTCATAGAATTGATATTGGAGATCACATGATAGAATTCTGCAAAGCCAATGATTTGCTCATTTCACATATCTTTTTTAAACAGAATAAGAGATGACTATACACATGGGCCTTACCAGATGGAATACACAGAAATCAAATTGACTACATCTGTGGTGGTAAAAATTCATATCATCAGCCAAAACAAGGTCAGGGGCAGATTGTAAAACAGACCATCAATTGCTTATATGCAAATTCAGACTGAAGCTGAAGAAAGTGAAAACTAGTCCATGAGAGCCAAAATATGACCTTGAATATATCCCACCTGAATTTAGAGATCATCTGGAGAACAGATTTGATACATTAAACACTAAAGTCTGAAGACCAGAAGAGTTGCGGGATAACATCAAAAACATCACACAGGAGGAAAGCAAAAAGTGATTAAAAAGATAAGAAAGAAGGAAAATATCAAAATGGATGTCAGAAGATACTCTGAAACTTGCTCTGCAGTGTAAACATGTTAAGGCAAATGAAAGAAATGAGGAGGTACAAGAGCTGAACAGAAAATTTCAATGGCCAGCTCAAGAAGACAAAGTCAAATATTAGAACAAAATGTGCAAAGTTTGGTTTTCTAGAGTTAGAAAACCAAAAAGAAAGAACATGCTCAGCATTTCTGAAACTGAGGGAACTAAAGAAAAAATTCAAGCCTCAACTTTCATTATTGAAGTATTCTCTGAGCAGATTATTGAATGATGCAGAAAGCATCAAAAAAAGATAGAAGGAATACACAGAGTCACTGTACCAAAAGGAAATGGTCGAGTTCAACCATTTCAAGAGGTAGCATATGACCAAGAGCCAATGATAATGAAGGAAGAAGTCCAAGGTGTATTGAAATAATTGGCAAAGAACAAGGCACTGGGAAGTGATGGAATACATATTGAAATCTTTCAAGAAAGTGAGGCAGCACTAAAGGCACTCACTCATATATGCCAAGAAATTTGGAAGACAACTACCTGGCCAACTGACTGGAAGAGATCCATATTTGTGCCCATTCCAGAGAAAGATGACCCAATGCAATGCAGAAATCATCAAACAATATCTTTGATATCCCATGCGAGTGAAGTTTTACTAAAGGTAATACAGAAACAGCTGCAAACTTACATTGACAGAGAACTTCCAGAGGCTCAAACCAGATTCAGAAGAGACTAGGGAATGAGGGATATCATTGCTAATGTCTGATGGATCTTGGTTGAAAGCAGAGAATTTCAGAAAGATGTTTAGCTGTGCTTTATTGACTATGCAAAAGCTTTTAATTGTGTGGATCATGACAAGCTATGGACAACATTGTGAAGTATAAGTATTCTGGGACACTTAGTTTTGCTCATGAGGAATCTGTACATAGACCAAGAGGCATTTGATTGAACAGAACATGGGAACACTGAATGGTTTAAAATTAAGAAAGGTGTGAGACAAGGTTGTATTCTTTCACCATACTTATTCAACCTGTAAGAAGAGCAAATAATCCAAGAATTTGGGTTATATGTAGTAAACTGTGGCATCAGGATTGGAAGAAGATTCATTAACAACCTGCAATATGCAGATGATACAACCTTGCTTGCTGAAAGTGAAAAGGACTTAAAATATTTACTGATGAAGATCAAAGAGCACAGCCTTTGGTATGGATTGCATCTCAATGTAAAGAAAAAAAAATACTCCCCACTGGACCAGTAAACAACTTTCTTATCAGTGGAGAAAAGATGGAAATTGTCAAGGGCTTCATTTATCTTGGATCAACCATCAACATTCATACAAGCAGCAAGCCAAGCAATCAAATAATGTATTGGACTAGACAAATCTGCTGCATAAGACCTTTTTAAAGTGTTAAAGAGCAAGATGTCATATTGAGGGCTAAGGTATACTTGACCCAAGCCATGGTATTTTCAATCTCATATGCATGTGAACGTTGAACAGTGAATAAAGGAAGACTGTAGAAGAATTGATGCATTTGAGTTGTGGTGTTGGAGGAGAATACTGAAAGTACTATGGCTCTGGTAGCGTAGTGGTTACAAATCGGACTGTGAACTGCAAGGTCAGCAGTTTGAAACTACCAGCTGTTCTGCGGGAGAAAGATGAGGCGTTCTGCTTCCGCAAAGATTTACAGCCTCGGAAACCCTGTGCAGGGTCGCTATGAGTCGGAACCGACTCCACGGCACTTAACAACAACAACATGGGCTGCCCAAAGAACAAACAGATCTGTGTTGGAAGAAGTACAGCCAGAGTGCTCCGTGGAGGCCAGGATGGCCAGACTTCATCTCTCATACTTTGGACATATTGTTAGGAGGGACCAGTCCCTGGAGAAATATATTATGTTTGGTAAGATGGAGGGTCAGAGCAAAAGAGGAAGACCCCCCAGTGAAATGGATTGGTAAAGTGGCAACATCAGTGGGTTCAAGCGTGGGAACAATTGTGAGGTTAGCCCAGGACAGGGCAGTGTTTAGTTCTTTTGTGCAAAGAATTGCTATGAGTTCATACTGACTTAATGACACCTAACAACAACAAACAGATAATCTATGTATACATTCAGTACCAGACATTATGTATTGGGCAGACACGCTGCAAAAGATCTTAAAATGTCAAAAAAAAGAAAAGTTGTCACTTTGAAGACTATGGTGTATCTTACCCAAGCTATGGAATTTCCAGTCACTTCATATGCATGTGAAAGCTGGACAATGAATAAGGAAGACTGAAAAAGAATTGGTACCTTTAAATTAAGGTGTTGGTGACAAATATTAGATATACCAAGGACTTCCAGAAGAACCAACAAATCTATTCAAAAAGAAGTACAGCCAGAATGCTCATCTGAAGGAAGGATGGTGAGACTTCATCTCACATACTTTCGACATGTTAACAGAAGGACAAATCCCTAAAAAAGGACATCATGTTTGTAAAGAAAAGGTCAGTGAAAAAAAGGAAGACCCTCATCAAGATGGATTGACAGTGGCTACACAGTGGGCTTCAGCATGGCACTATTGGGAGGATGGTGCAGGTGTTTTATTCTGTTGTGCACAGGGCCACTGTGAGTTGGAGCTGACTCAGTGCACCCAACAACTAGATTTAATGATATATCTTAAGTTAATTTATCTTTCTTAAACAGCATGTTGTTGCTCAAAATGACATAAATAATTATTTTGTAAAAGGTTTCAAAGGTTTTTCCACGTATTCTTCTCTTTTCTCAGTAATAATTTAAGGGGAAAACTCACCATATATTTGACATAGATGTTGTGTTTTTCTTAGGTGCTGTCTAGTCAGTTCTGACTCATAGTCATCCTATGCAAAACAGAAGGAAACACTGCTGGGTCCCACACCATCCTTACAATTGTTGCTATGTTTGAGTTCAATGTTGCTGCCACTTGGTCAATCCATTCTGTTGAGGTTATCCTTTTTTTTTTTTGCTGACCCTCCACTCTACCAAGCATGATCTCCTTCTCCAGAGATTGAGTCTTCTTGACAGCAAGTCCAAAGTATGAGACATAGTCTCGTCATCCTCTCTTCTAAGGAACATTCTAACTGTATATCTTCCAAGTTAGATTTGTTTGTTCTTCTGGCCATCCATGGTACTTTCAATATGTTTCCTCAGTGTTACTGTTGTTAAGTGCCATCTAGTTGGTTCCAGCTTATAATGACCCTGTATATAGGGTTTCCGAGGAGCTGGTGAGTCTGAGTCGCAGACCTGTGGTTCAAACCAACTTTGCAGTCCAGCGCATTAACCCATAGCTCCCCACTGAAAATGCACCAATTCTCCTACAGCCTTTCTTATTTATTATCCAACTTTCACATGCATATGAGGTGATTAAAAATACTATGCCTTGGGTAAGGCCCACCTTAGTCTTCAAACTGACAGCTTTGATCTTGAACGCTTTAAGAGAACTTTTGCAACATAATTCTTTAATGCAATACATCTTTGTCTTTGAGTTCGTGACTGCTGTTTTCTTGAGCATTGATTGTGGATCCAAGCAAAATGAAATCTTTTATAACTGCAGTCTTTTCTATGTTTATCATAACATTATTTATTGGTCCAGTTATGAGGATTTTAATTTTCTCACATAGAGTATGAAGGTTGTGGTCTTTGATATTCATCACTAAGAATTCCAGCAAGCAAGGTTGTGTCATCTACATATTGTAGGTAGTTAATGAATCTTCCTCCAATCATGATTCCATGTCCTTCATATAATCCAGCTTCTTGAATTACTTGATCAGCATACAGAGTGAATATGTATAGTAAAAGGATACAACTCTGCCACACACCTTTCCTGGTTTTAAATCATTCAGTATTCCCTTGTTCTGGTCTAACAGCTAACTGTGGATCTATGTATATGTTCTTCATGAGCACAATTCAGTGTTCTGGAAAACCAGTTCTATACAATGTTGTCCATAGTTGTTAGGACCCACACAGTCAAATGCCTCTGCAAGGTCAATAAACTGCAAGTGAACATCTCTGGTACTCTGTGCTTTCAGTGAAGCTCCATCTGACAGCAGCAGTGATATCCCTCATTCCACGTCCCACTCTGAATGCAGCTTGAATTTCTATCAGCTCCTTGTTGATGTACTGCTGCAACCACTTTTTGATTATCTTCAGCAAAATTTTACTTGAATGTGGTATTAATGATACTGTTTGCTGATTTCCAGATTCCACTGGATCACCTTTCTTTGGAATGGGCACAAATAAGGATCTTTTTCAATCAGCCAGGCAGTAGTCATCTCATCCAAATTTCTTGGCATAGAAGCATGAGCCTTCCAGCACTATATCCATTTGTAGAAATGTTTGAATTTGTTGTATTCCATCAACTCTTGGAGCCTTATATTTTGCCATTACCTTCAGTGCAGCTTGGAATACCTTCTTCAGTACCATTGTTTCAGTACCACTGCCTCTTGAAATGACTGAAATTGACCAATTTATTTTCATATGTTGTTGTTGTTGTTGTTAGGTGCCATCTAGTCAGTACTGACTCATAATGACCTTATGCACAGCAGAAGGAAACACGGCCTGATCCTGGGCCAACTTCACTACTGTTGCCATGCTTGAGTCCATCAATGCTTCCACTTGGCCAGTCCATCTCACTGGGGGTCTTCCTCTTTTTCTCTGACCCTCCACCTTACTAAGCATGATATCCTTATCCAGCGAATGGTCACTCCTGATATAGTAACTACGTATTCTCAATTTTTTTCCTATAGAATCCTTCAATATTACAGTCTGAGGCTTGAATTTTTTTCATTTGCTTCAGTTTGAGAAATGCTGAGAATATTCTTCCCTTTGGTTTTCTAACTCCAGGTCTTTCCATATTTCATTGTATGCATTACTTTGTCTTCTTGAGCTACCTTTACATTTTTTCTGTTCAGCTCTTTTACTTCATCATTTCATCTAGTCACTTTAGCTTCTTGACACTCAAGAGCAACTTTCAGGGTCTCCTCTGATACCCATTTTGGTCTTTTCAGGTGTGAAATACTCAAGGTCATATTTTAGCTCTTTTGTATGGATTTGTTGTAATTTTCTGCAGCTTTAGCCTGAACTTTTATATGAACAATTGACAGTCTTTTCCACCATCAGTCCCTACCATGTTTTGACTGATGATAATTGAGTTTTTTCATCATCTCTTCCCATTGTTGTTGTTGTTATGTACTGTGGAGTCCGTTCCGACTCATAGTGGCCCTGCACAGGGTTACTGAGGCTGTAAATCTTTACGAGAGTAGAAAGCCTCATCTTTCTCCCACGGAACAACCAACTGGGAGTTTCGAACTGCCAACCTTGAGGTTAGCAGTCCCATTTGTAACTACTACCCTGCCAGATTCCTATGTATTCCATTGGTGTGTCCATGTGTATAGTTGTCATTTTGTGTTGCTGAAAAAAAGGGTATTTGCAATGAATAAATCATTGGTCTTGCAAAATTCTATTGTGAGATCTCCAGCATCATTTCTATCACCAAGGCTTTATTTTCCAACTAGAGATCCTTCCTTTTTGTTTCCAACTTTTACATTCAATCACCAGTAATTATTAATGTATATTGATTGATGAGTTTCAGACGGAAAGAGTTGATGTTAAATGCCGTTGAGTCGGTTCCGACCCATAGAGATACTGAACAGGGTTTCCGAGGCTGTAAATCTTTACGGGAGCAGAAAGCCTCATCTTTCTCCCGCGGAACAGCTGGTAGTTTTGAACTGCTGCCCTTGCAGTTCGCAGCCCGATTCATAACCACTACGCTACCAGAGCTCCTTTTTGATAGACTTCTTCAAATTTATTATCATTGGCTTTAGTGGTTGATGCAAAAATTTGAATAATAGTAGTATTAATTGGTCTTCCTCATAGGCATATGGATATTATCCATTCTCAGACAGCGTTGTACTTCAAGATAGACCTTGAAATGCTTTTGGCAATGAATGATGATATTCCTCTTCAATATTTCATTTTTGGCATAGTAAACCATATAATTGTCTGATTTTAAATGGTCAGTACTTGTCCAGTTCAGCTCATCCATGCCTAGGATATCAGTCTTTATGCATTCCATTTCATTTTTGATGACTTCCAACGTTCCTGCATTCATACTTCATTCATTACATGTTATAATTATTAATGGATGTTTGTAGCTGTTCCTTCTGATTTTGAGTTAATGCCCCATCAGCAAATGAAGGTACCAAAAGCTTTGCTTCACCCATGCCTTTAAAGTTAACTCTACTTTAAGGAGGCAGTTCTTTCCCGGTGATATTTTGAGTACCTTCCAACTTCCCTAGTCATATTTTGAGTACCTTCCAACTTGAGTAGCGCATCTTCAGGCACTGTGTCAGACAGTATTTTGCTGCTATTTATAAGGTTTTCAGTGGCTAACCTTTCAGAAGTGGCCCACCTCTCCCTCTTCTTCATTTGGCTTCATCTATAAATTTCACTGAAACCTGTCCACCATGGGTGACCCTGCTGGCATAGCTTCCAGCATCCCAGCAACACATAAACCACATAGCACAACAAGCTGGCAGATGAGTTATGGATCTGGTAAATTTTGTTTATAAAATATATATTTAAATAAAATAAATATGTAAATACATGTTTATCAACTTGTAGCCAATGGAGAGCAATTGTAGATTATAACATCTGTAGATTGAGATGAGCTGAGGTGGCCATTAAAATTACTGAGTCAGACAGAAAAATGCATCTACCGTTGTTGTGATGAAAATGGCTACCTGACTACATTTCAGTTCGTTCTTTAGTCCCTTAGACCAAAGTGATGAACATGCCCAAGAAGCACTGTTTAAGTTGTCATTTTTCATCTTATTGATTGTCTACCAAAATTCAGCGAATCCTGATGTGGCATTGTAGGATAAGCACTCGACCATAAGGTTGGTTTCAACTTCAAGGTCAGTAGTCCAAACTCACTGGCTACCCCTTGGAAACCTTGACAGGGTCACTATGAGGCGGAACCAACTTGACATAACAATAACTATAACAACAGCCATAACTCAGGTAATCAAAATCAATATGTAGCTAAAATATACAAAAGGCAAACTTTTCTCTTTCAGGAGTGTTTTCCCTTTCTAAAAACATTTTAGGATTCAGCTAAGGAATAAGGTGAATTAATGAACTTAAAAAAATTTGGAACACTCAGATCATCAAGAAATAATAGGCTACTCACAACAATCGAAATCATTGCTCCAGAAAATAGCCTCCTCACAATCTACAAGTGTTTCTGGTATTTCACTGGCTTTCTTCCACGGAACTTACATAGGTTGTGTATTTATTAAGAGCTCTAATAATAGCATAGTGGTTATGAATCAGACTGCTAATCTCACGGTCAGCAGTTGGAAACTAGCAGCTGTTCCGTGGGAGAAAGATGAGGCTTTCTGCTCCCGTAAAGATTTACAGTCTCAGAAACCCTGTACAGGGTCGCTGTGAGTCGGAACTGACTCCACTGCACATAACAACAACAACAATATATTTATTCGTAGTGATGCACCTACACTTTAACCATTTGTTAATCTCAGTATCAGACAAAGTGTTTTATATCTTTTGGGGTGCTTAAATAGGAATGACATTCAGATATAGTTGCCTAGTGACAGAAGAAGCCTTAGCTATACATGAATCGTTGTGTCCAATTAGTGATGCAAATAAAGAAAAACAGCAAATGAAAAGACACCTTAATATGTGATTCAGACAAGAGTAATAAATAGTGCCATTTTCTTCCTTTTAAAGAAATACATAAATGGGTTCAATATGCTTCTGTTAGCACACTATAGTTTCAGAGTTCAAATATACTTTCTGGTTCTTATAGGGCAAAAGCCAAACTCTCAATCAATTTATCCCCAATAATTATATTTTTACTCCAGTGTAGTCTCAGAAAACATCAGTAGATTCCAAACCCAAATAATCCCATAGAAAATTGCTCAAAGCAAATCCAAAACTACTCCATGGCAATTCTTGGGTGATTTTGGTAATGTAAATTGGTAAGGACAGTTTATTATTCAACTAAGGAGCCCTGGTACCATAGTAGATTATGATCTGGGCTTCTAACTGCACGGTCAGCAGTTCGAATCTGCCTGTCACTCCTGAGGAGAAAGATGAGGCTTTCTGTCCTATAAAGGTTAACAGCCTTGGAAACCCTATACAAAGTCACTATGAGTACCGCCACTGCTATCGAACTATGAAGGCCTGTACGTGGAGTGTTGAGTTTGTAAACAAATAAGCCCAGTATGGCTCGAGTGTGAGAAAGCCAGTATAATGAGGTGGGCCTTAAGAAACATGTTAAGGATTTTGAACGTTATCTAAGAGCAATGAGGAGCCTTAGTGACTTGATAAGGCATGAGTTTTAGGATTTTCCAGGATTCAGTGAGAACAGTAGATTAAAGCTACTCAGGAACTACTTCAGACACTGAGCTGATTTTGGTGATGTTGGCAAGTTCTCTGTCATCACTACTTGATAAATCCATATCATCACATGATCAGTTGAGTGAAAATAAAAAGAGATATCCTCGGCTCAGTTTGTCCTCCCATCATATAATGGACCCACCTAACATTGTGCAAGAGTTTGTATTTTCATTTTATTATTTTTGTGGTTTATAGTTAGTAAAGCTGCAAACTGGCTACAGAAAGTTTCATTTGAAAAGAGTTTCCCAACTTGAATAAAAGTCCATTTGGGCTGGATTTAAATCTCAAGATGCCAGCGTTCCATAAGTACATTTAGTACAGCATATTTCACAGAGGGTGCTTCATAGAATTCATTAACACCATACATTACATATGGCCTTTAATGTAGTAATTAGCTACTACAAAAAATCCTAGTGAGAAGTATAGAATAATTTTTTTTTAATTTATTATGAATTATGTGGTAATTTACATGGGAGTACATTAGCTTTACGTTCATCCTATTGTATATCGTTTCATGGTCATGGTTACAATCCCCTCCATGCATCATTAACCAACCAAAGGTTATACGCTGTAAGCCTGCCCCCCAGTCATCAGCACACAGCCCCTCTCTGGGTCTAAAGTTCCCAGCCACTCCATCTCTCCACATCACTGTCTCTGCCTCCATCTCTGGTGTCACTGCTTCTCTGGGTAGGGTCCCGCTCTCCGATCTTCTCCCTTGATGGTCCCAGAGATCTCCACTCCAAGACTGCAAAGTCAACCACTCTCCTTCTTTTGCTACAAAATGTCTACCTTTACACTTCTAACCCTCACAAATCAGTCCTGATAACAATTTTTCACTATTGTATCATAAGAGACCTATCTACATCTCTTTGAATCAGTCCCACCCAGACAGATTGGATACTACTCAGTGGAGATTCTATCTTCTATCTTCATCCACACCTTCTGGATCTAGGCTGCCTCTTGAAAGCTTGTAAGCCAGTTACTTCTTGCCTTTGTAGCCCCACCACCACCACCATTTTTGGTAGCCAATGTCCAAGTTGCCCATCCATGTCTTCTCTGTGTATGGAGGGGGGTGGGAATGATCCTCACTATATAGATTTGTTCCCTCTTTTGAGCTACTGTATCCATAGGTGTAGGTCTAGTTCATCAAATTGTATCAGACTACTCCTTTTTTCCTCTTCTTTCTTCTTCTAGTTGAGCTCTTATCATCCAATCATTGAAGCCAGGTCAAGTGGGTATTATCTGCAAGTGTGGGTGTTCCTGTGCATATGCCCTCTCTTCTTATCAGCTGGGTGCTTCACTCTCCACTCTAGTCCTCTGTGGCTATGTCACTGTCTCTGGGTCCAAGAATCCCCAGGTCTTGCCACACTGCTGGCCAACCAGGACTCTACCCTGGTTTACAGAAATCTACTGAATATTGTAGGGCTTAGCTTGCAGATTCATTGCTATTTTTCCCTCACTTCCTCTTATTGGTGATGAATGTGATTACCAATCAGAGCATGTATTCCCATTGAATCTTAGTCTTGGAAGGGGGTTTGCCTTGAGAGGACCCAACCACTTTCCTTGATGTTTCCTTGGCAAAGAACTTGCTTGTTCTTGTAGTAATCAGCCAAACTGCCTATTTTGTTTTATATTTTTCCTGTCGGTCTTTCTTTGAAGATGTATCCTCTTTCTTATAGCTGCTCCAGGCTGCTCTGCTTGTCCATTCAAGTGGAAATTTTCCACCTCTGAAGATTCTGGATGTGGTTCAGGATTCCACCTATGGTCTTATGTAGTGCAGAGACTCCGCAGGAAGCCTCCTTCACTGGCCACATTGTAGCCCCATTTTTGGTATTCCAATCAGTTATAGGCAGAAGACGGACTTACAAGCTTCCTTTGGTGATATTTCTGGCTATTCCTTTCTCTGTCCCCCAAGTGTCTATTTTATAATGGTATGCCAGGGAAATAAAGATTCAAAAGACAGCCAAGCCTCTTAAAATTATTTTCCCCCTTTTCCCTATTCCAACCACGTCTCAATCCCTATATACCAGAGCC
>NW_006408585.1:16610357-16612004 GCF_000296735.1 Chrysochloris asiatica
TTTTTGCTATTGTAAATAGTGCTGCTGTGAACATTGGTGTGCATATATCTACTCATGTTATGGCTCATATTTCTTGTGGGTAAATATCAAGAAGAGAGATTACTGGATCATAGGTATTTCTATTTCCAACCTTCTGAGGAAGTGCTATATTGCTTACCAGAGAGGTTGGACCATTTTGCAATCTGACCAGCAATGCAGGAGCGTCCCACTCTCTCCACATCCCCACCAGTATTTATTGTCCTCTACTTTTTTGATCTTTGCTGTACTTGCTGATGTGAATGATATCTCATCGTTGTTTTGATTTGCATCTCCCTAATGGCTAGTGATTGTGAACATTTCTTCATACATTTGTTGGCTGCCCAGATCTCCTCCTTGGTGAAGTGTCTGTTCATGTCCTGTGCCCAGTTTTTAATTGGATTATTAGAATATTTTTATATTGTTCATTCTGTGGTACAATTATAGTTGGACTTGTCTGCTGATTCACCAATGTCACACTATAAGGAAGATTAAGTAAGGTAACAAGGCTAGATCCATAGCATAGCTATTTTTCTTGCATTTTGTTGGTCATCTTTCTTTGGAATAGACATACATATGGATCTCTTCTAGTCACTTGTTCATATAGCTGTCTTCCAAATTTCTTGGCATAAGTGAGTGAGCCTTTCAGCATTGTATTTGTTTGTTGAAACATCTCAATTGGTATTCTGTCAATAACTGTAGCCTTGGTTTTCCCCAATGTGTTCAGTGCCAGCCAATTCATTTTGATGTAGTGACTCTGTATATTGCAACTAGAAGTTTGAATATTTTTCTTCAGTCTTTTACATGAGAAATGCTGACAGTGTTCTTCCCTCATGGTTTCCTAACTCCACATCTTTACATATGTCATTACAATGCTTTATTTTGTCTTCAGTGGCCATGGCAGCAGCAGTCAAGAAACCAAATGATGTGTGGCATTGGGCAAATCTGCTGGCAAAAGACTACTGTTGTTGTTAAGTGCTGTCAAGTCAGTTCTGACTCATGGCAACCCTGTATGAGACTTCCAAGCAGTGACTGGTAGCTTTGAACTGCCAGTCTTTCAGTTGGCAGTCCAGTGCTTATCCTACAGTGCCACACCAGGACCTGTATAAACTGTTAAAAAGCAAAGATGTCACCTTAAGGACTAAGGTACATCTAACCTAAACCATAGTATTTTCAGTCACTTCAGATGCACATAAAAGCATAACAGTGAATAAGAAAGACCAAAGAGGATTTAATGCATTTAAATTATGATATAGACAAAGAATATTTAATGTATCATGGAGTGCCAGAACAAACAAATCTGTCTTGTAAGAAGTACGGCTAAATATACTTCCTAGTAGCAAGGATGATTGGACTTCTTTTCATGTACTTTGGACATGGCATCAATCAAGAGGCACTGGTCCTTGGAGAAGGACGTCATTCTTACTACAGTAGTAGGTATCCTAAAAAGATGAAGACCCTCAATGAGATGGATTGACACAGTAGCTGCAACAATGGGCTGAAATAGAGCAACGATTGGGATACGGGGTCTCTATAAGTCGGAATCCACTCAACAGCACTTAACAATGTTGTTGTTGTTGTCAGGTGCCATCGAGCCGGAACCAACTCATAGCAACCCCATGCACAGAAGAA
>NW_006408585.1:16614219-16618626 GCF_000296735.1 Chrysochloris asiatica
ATTCATTCTCCAGCATCATTTCTATCACCAAGTCCAAATTTTCCAACTACTGCTCCTTCCTCTTTGCTCCCTATTTTTGCATTCCAATAGTAAACAACAATGTAGGCTACTAAATTTTTTGTTTGCTTGTGGTTTTAAATTATAAATGCATTATTCTGTATGGTAGTAGAAATAGGACTTAATCTTCTCTTTCAAGAAATTACAATACCTTTTCTTGTATTATATATTCTGATTCTGTATTTTGGTCACTTGTCTGAATCACTCTATGATGATGCTTCATGTTTCTTGAAACTGATCATTTTTTTTGAGACATAGTGGTATCATTGTATTTGTATTGAATTGATGAGTTTATGTTGGAGTGTTCTTATACACTCATCACCTATCTCCTGGAAAAGTAGTTAATGCAACTATTATTCAAATTTATGTACCAAGCACTTATGCCCAAAATGAAGAAATTGAACATTTTTACCAGCTTCTTGAATCTGAAATTGAATAAGCAGATAGTCAAGATGCACAGATAATTACCTGATATCATAATGCAATGGTTGGAAGTATAGAAGGATGGATAGTGGGAAAACATGGACTTCATGATAGAAAGGATATCCAAGATTATATGATAGAATTTTTCAAGACTAATGGAAAATAGACTCATTGGTGATAACCTTTTTTTTTTCAAAACCATAAATGGCTGCTACGTAGATGCACCTTGTCAGTTGGAATACGCAAGAATCTAATTGACTATAACTGTGGAAATAGATGATGAAAAAACTCAAAATCCTCAATCAGAATAAGACCAGGGACAGAGTGTGGAACATGTCATCAATTGGCCATCTGAAAGTTCAAATTGAAGTTGAAGAAAGTTAAAGAATGTTCATGAGAGCTAAAGTACAACCTTTGGTATATCCCACCTAATTTAGAGGCCATCTTCAGAACAGATAAGATACACTGAACACTGATACCTGATGAATTGTGAGATGACATCAAGAACATAGTACATAAAGAAAGTAAAAGGTTATTTACAAAAACAAGAAAGAAAGAAAAGACCAAAAAGATGTCAGAAGAGACTTTGAAACTTGCTCTTGAAGATAGAGTAGTTAAATTGAATTGAAGGAATGATAAAATAAAAGAACTAAACAGAGCATCTCAAAGGGCAGTCAGTAAGACAATGTAGGATATTAAAAATAAATATGCAAAGACCTGGAGTTAGGAAACCAAAGGGAAAGAACATATTAAAAGAACTGAAGAAAAAATTCAAGTCTCAGTTTGCAACATTGAAAGTGCAAAACATAGAACAACACAAGAAGCATCAAAAGAATAAGGGAGAAATACGCAGAGCCACTGTCCTTAAAAGAATTGGTCAGTGTTCAACCATTTCAGGAGACAGCATCTAATCAAATACTGATGGTATTAAAGGTAGAAGTCTGAGGTATTTAGGTATTGGCAGAAAACAAGTCTCCAGGAATTGATGAGATAGAGTTTGAGAAGTATCAACAAATGAGTGCAAGCTGAAAGTACTCATGTCTATGAAAAGAAATTTAGAAGACACTTAGCTGACCAACTGACGGGAAGAGATCCATTACGTGTCCATTCCAAAGACAGGTAATCCAACAGAATAAGGGTTATTGAACAGTGTCGTAAGTATCATGGTGGTAATGATTGTGGTGTGCTGTGGAGTTGCTTCTGACTTACAGCGACCCTGAATAGGGTTACCAAGGCAGTAAGTCTTCATGGGAGCAGAAAGCCTCATCTTTCTTGTGCAGAACAGCTGGTAGTTTCGAAGTGCTGACCTTGAGGTTATCAGCCTGCCTCATAACCACTTTGCTACCAGAACTCCTTAATATCATATGAAAGTAAAATTTTGTTGAAGGTAATTCAAAAATAGTTGTAGCACTGTACTTACAGGTACCAACCATAAATTGAAGTAAGAGTCAGAAGAAGGCGTGGAACAAGGGATATCATTGCTGATATGATGTTGGATAGATCTTGGTTGGAAACAGAAAATACCAGAAAGATGTTTAGCTGTGTTTTTTTGACTATGCGAAGGCATCTGACTATGTAATTCATAACCAATTCTGGATGCCACTATGAAAAATGGAAATTCCAGAATGTATAATTGTGCTTATACAGAACCTATACATAGTTCAAGTAGAACAAGGGGATACTCTGGTTTCAAATCAGGAAATATGTGCCAGAGTTGTAGCCTTTAACCATATTTATTCAATCTGTAATCTCAGAAGCGAGAGTACATGAAGAAGAATACTACAGCAGAATTGGAGAAAGACTTATTAACAACTGCAATATGCAGATGAAACAACCTTGCTTTCTGAAAGCAAAGAAAACTTGAAGCACTTAACTGTTGTTGTTAAGTGCCTATAAATTCGGCTTCGACCTACAGCGATCCTGTATAGGGTTTCCAAGGAGTGACTGGTGAACTTGAACCGCTGTCCTTACAGTTCAAACCAACTTTGTAGTCCAGTGCATTAGCCCACAGCACCACACCAGGACAGTATAAATCGTAACTATCTTGATGGCACCTAAGAGTAGTGTCAGTGGTATTGATCATCTTTGCTCTATGTATCTTCTTTGGTGATGTTGATTCGAATTATTTACATATTCTTTCACTGTATTGTCAGTTTCTTGAGCTCTGATAATTCCTTATGTATGCAATTGTTACTGGTCAGTGCCCTTGAGTTGGTGGTGACCCACAGTAACTGTGTATAGGGTTTTCAAGGAGTGGCTGTTGGGTTTGAACCACTGATCTTGTGGTTAGTCGTCCAGTGCTTACCCTACAGCTCCACACCAGGACTCTGTATATATACTAGATACTGAAAAGAAAAATATGCCATGGAGTCAATTCTGACTCAAGAAGAACTTATGTGTCTCAGAGTATAACTGTATTCTGCTCTGGTAGACTAGGGTGTGCAAGGGCAGGTTTTTGAAGGCATTTGACTTTTAAAGGCATTTGACTTTGTGGATCATAAACTATGGATAATTTATGAACAGTGGGAATTCCAGAACACTTAATTGTGCTTATGAGGAACCTGTACAGAGACCAAGAGGCAAGAAGGTGTCTTTCAGGCTTGTATCCTTTCACCATACTTTTCCAATGTGAATGCTAAGCAAATAATCTGAGAAGTTGCATTATGTGAAGAAGAACATGGCATCAGGATTAGAGGAAGACTCATTAACAACCTGCATTACATAGGTAACACAATCTGGCTTGCTGGGAGGAAAGAGGTCTTGAAATACTTACTGATGAAGATCAAAGACTACAGATTTCAGTATGGATTGCACCTCATTATAAAGAAAACAAAAATCCTCACTACTGGACCAATAAATAACATGATAATGGAGACTAGATTGACGTTGTCAAAGACTTCATTTTGCTTGGATCTACAATCAACACTCATGGAAGAAGTAAACGAGAAATCAAATGATGTATTTCATTAGGCAAATATGTTGCAAAAGACCTCTTTAAAGTGTTAAAGAACAGAGATGTATCTTTGAGGACTAAGGTACTCCTGAGTCAAAGCCTTGGTATTTTCAACACCTCATTTGCATATAAAAGTTATTATAAAAGCAGTTCAAACCTACTGGTCTCTTCCTGGGAGAGAGATGTGGCATTCCGTTCCAGTGAAGATTTACATGGAGTATAAATTGAAATTTACTCGGTGGTAGTGGGTTTTTTTAAATTGTTGTTTCATACATTACCAAACATAATGTCCTGTCCTACTGACAGAATTTCCCTGATCATGTCTAAAGTCTGTGACTTGAAGCCCAACAGTAATCATTTCTAAAAAAAATTCTGAAGGTGGAAGGAGAAATCTGAAAGTCTAGCTACAAAATCATAGAAAACTTTTTTAAGCAAAAATACAAAAGATAAGGCTATTGGTTCTGGATATATATCCATATAGTTTTGTATGTCTCTGAAGGCAGTGTTTCTATCTCTTGAACCATGTGCCCCAAATTCTGCAGTCTGTTATTTACATTCTTGACAATATCAAGGGATTCAAATCATACTCCTTATAAAAGTCCTTGGAGTTTGGGAACAGAAAGAAATTTAATGGGGCAATATCTGGGCTGTAGGGTGGATAAGGTAAATTTTACCAACAACATACTTAATAGGATTACCTTTGCTACCTTGGAAAATGATCAGGTGCATTGTCCTGACATTGTTCAGCTCTTGTACCTCCTCATTTCTCCTAGTTGCTTTAGCAAAGGTCAGCCCAAGAAGATAAAGTCAAATATTACAAAAAAATGTGCAAAGATCCAAAAAGGAAGAACATGCTCAGCATTTCTCAAGCTGGGGGAATTGAAGAAAAAATTCAAGCCTCCACTTTCGTTATTGAAGGATTCTCTGGACAAATCATTGAATGATGCAGAAAGCATCAAAAGAAGATGGAAGGA
>NW_006408585.1:16620097-16621290 GCF_000296735.1 Chrysochloris asiatica
ATGGGCAAAGTGGCAGCATCAATTGGCTCAAGCATGACAATAATTGTGAGGTTGGCCCAGGCTCGGGCAGTGTTTCGTTCTGTTGTGAATAGGTTCGGTATAAACCGGTGCTGACTTGATGACACCTAACAACAACAATATATTTACAGAACTTTGGTAGCGTAGTGGTTACGAATTGGGCTGTGAACTGCAAGGTCAGCAATTCGAAACTACCAACTATTCTGAAGGAGAAAGATGAGGCTCTCTGCTCCCATAAAGATTTACAGCCTCGGAAACTCTGTACAGGGTCACTATGAGTTGGAACTGACTCCACTGCACATAACCACCACCATATATATGTGTGTGTGTGTGTGTCTATACTGTTATTTTTCTCAGAAAGCAATTTTCTTAAAATCTCTTATTAATAAGTCCCACGATTGCTCTGTGTCTTTTGAGAATATTTATCAAGGTTACCCCTTTAAAGTAAAAAAAACACAAAACAGTCTCCATAACTTTCTGAGCTGACCTCGTTGCCTTGAATTTAACTGGCCCAGGAGATCTCATTGGAAGTCACTGTTCTGACTGAACTTTGCTCTCTGAATTATATTGGTAAATCCAGTTATGATTTGTTCCATAAAGTCGTATTCACTAGCATTGATCTTGCTTAAGAGACTGATGGCAAGATTAGCTCTTTGAGCTGACTCATTTTTGTGCAATGAATTTGGCACCCATCCAACTGAAAGCTTGCTAAGGTCAATGTGTTCACTTCTAATGAAAAATGCTGAACCATGCAAGATCCCAACTTCAGTAGCTATCAGTGATAATTCAGTGGTCTTCTTCCACCAGTTTCTGGACTTCAGCCATAGTTTCTTCATTTGTCAAGGTTAACAGTCTTCACTCTCTTGGTTCATCGTTTGAGGTCTTCCTGATCTTAAAATGCTTGATCCATCTAAACTGTGGTTTTATGTGGGGCAACATCCCCATGAACTTCTGGCAAAGCTTCAACAATTTGGGAAGAAGTCCACTCAATTTTTGTTAAAAGAAAATCTTTTTTCATAGCATCAGATGTATCACCCCCACCTTTTTTTAAGACACCCAAATGAAATTAAGACAAGTGTGGAGTCCTGGTGTGGTGCTGCGGGTTAGTGCGCTGGACTATAAAGTTAGTTTGAACTGCAAGGTCAGTAGTTCAAGCTCACCAGCCACTCCTCAGA
>NW_006408585.1:16621640-16647522 GCF_000296735.1 Chrysochloris asiatica
TCCTTGGAAACTCTAGATAATGTTGCTGTGAGTCAGAACTGACTTGATGATGCTTCACAACATGGCTACTCTTTTTAATTATAGTATGAACTGGGGGAAAATTAATGAACTCTATGAAGTTCAGTTTCTGTGTCTCTAAATGAGAAATAATATTAATACTAATCTGCTTGTGTCACAGTGAGAATTAAATGAAATAATGCTTATATTGCTCATAGTCAAATACCTGGACTATAATAAGCACATATTAAATGAATTAAAATAGTTTAAAACAATTGAAAGATATTACAAAACTATGTGAGTTTGCTGCTAAAAGTAATATCTCTTTTCTATTGCCTTACTTTTGATGGAAGCCCTGAATAAAAACATCATTCCTTTCTTGCAGAATCCAGGAAAGCAGAGTTCTGGCTCATAAAGATGCATCTTGAAGTGTTTTTAAGGAAGAAAACTTAATTCTAGGTGAGCATTCTTCAACACCCCGTTTTTTCTCTATGTAAATAGTATTAGCAATCTTTTTGCATTCATTTAATATTTATTTTATTTAGACACATTTTAGTTGAAACAATTAACTTGATTTAAACTTTCAAGCATTTCCCTGTTAAGGACTTAAGGAATTTTCATATTTCCCTTTGAGATTTTTGTCAGCTTAAGAACAGGACACCAGCATTAATACCTGACTGTAAAACTTGCTTTGCATAAAAGCATTTGAAAGGCTCATATAAAGTATGATGATTTAAATAAATTCGTAATAAATAAGGCCAAGCATTAAAGTCTTCCAGTCACAAAGCAATGTTATGAAAGGCATTAAGTGACTACGAGTGGCATATGGTAAGTTTAAGCTTCTGTTAAGATATGCTTGACTTGGTTAAGTAACCTTGAAATCCACCAATATAAAAGCTGAGTACTTGGGTTGTTGTTGTTAAGTGTTGTCTATTCATTTCGGACTCATAGGGTTTCTGACCCTATGTACGGTTTCCATGGAGTGGATTGTGAATTTGAACCACTGACCTTGCAGTTGAAACCGATTATGCAGTCCTGTGTATTAACCCACAGAGTCACACCAGGATTCTAAGTACTTGGGTTGTGGCTCTTGTAAGGGGCCATCAAGTCAGCACCAACTCATATTGACCCTAAGCACAACAGAATGAAACACTGCCTGATCCTGGGCCAACCTCAAAATTATTTGAGCCCAGGGATGCTGTCACTATGCCATTCCATCTCTTTGGGGGTCTTCCTCTTTTTCTCTGACACTCCACTTTACCAAACATGATATCCTTCTCCAGGGACTTGTCCCTCCTGACAATATGTCTGAAGTATGACAAACGAAGTCTGGTCATCCTGGCCTCCAAGTAGCACTCTGGCTGCACTTCTTTCAACACAGATCTATTTGTTCTTTTGGCAGTCCATCGTACTTTCAATATTCTCCTCCAACACCTTAACTCAAATGCATCAGTTCTTCTACAGTCTTCCTTGTTCACTATCCAACTTTCACATGCATATGAGGTGATTGAAAATACCATGTCTCAGGCACATCTTTAGTCCTCAAACTGACATATTTGCTCTTCAACACTTTAAAGAGGTCTTGTGCAGAAGATTTGCCTAATGCAATACGTCATCTGATTTCTTGTCTGCTGCTTCCATGAGTGGTGATGGTTGATCCAAGCAAAATGAAGTCATTGACAACATCAATCTTTTCTCCATTTACATGGGTGTTGTTTATTGGTCCAGTGGTGAGGATTTTTATTTTTCTTTACATTAAGATGCAATCCATACCTAAGGTTGTGGTCTTTGATCTTCATCAGTAAATATTTTAAGTCCTCTTCACTGTAAACAAACAAAGTTTATCATCTGCATATTGCAAGTTGTTAATGAGATTTCTCTGATCCTGATGCCACATTTTTCTTCATATAATCCAGCTTCCATGATTATGTATTCAGCATACAGATTGAATAAGTATCGTGAAAGAATACAACCCTAGCACACATCTTTCCTGATTTTCCATTCGGTGTTACTTTGTTCTGTTAAAACAGCTGCCTCTTGGTCTATGTACAGCTTCCTGAAGAGCACAATTAAGTGTTCAAGAATACTAATACTTCACAATGTTGTTCCATAGCTCACCATGATCCACACAATCAAAAGCCTCTATGTAGTCAATAAAGCACAAGTAAACATTTTTCTGGTATTCTCTGCTTTCAGCCAAGATCCATCTGACATCAGCAATGATATCTCTTGTTCCACATCCTCTTTTGAAACCACGTCCTCTCTTGAACCTCTGGAAGTTTTCTGTCAATATATGGCTGCAGCCATTTCTGTATTACCTTTAGTAAAACTTTACTCGCATAGGATAGCAATGATATTGTCCAATGATTTCTGCATTCCATTGGGTTTCCTCTCTTTGGAATGGGCACAGATATAGGTCTCTTCCAGTCAGTTGGCCAGGTAGTTGTCTTCCAAAATTTCGTGGCATAGATGAGTGAATGCCTCAAATGCCTTCTCACTTTGTTGAAAGATTTCAATGTGTATTCCATCCATTCCCGGTGCCTTATTTTTCTGTCAGTGACTTGAATGCACATTGGACTCTTTCCTTCAGGATCATTCGCTCTTGCTCATATGTTACTTCTTCAAATGGTTGAACATTGACCATTTCTTTTTGGTAAAGTGACTGTATATTCCTTCCATCTTTTGATGCTTTCTTCATCATTCAGTATTTTGCCCATAGAATCCTTCAATACCACAAGTCGAGGTTTGAATTTTTTCTTCAGTTCCCTCAACTTCAGAAACTATGATTAGGAAAGACTTTGGGGAGAAAAACATTTTGGTGAAAATATTTTCTTGTCAACATTTTATCTCACAGTGAAATGTAGTTTCCCCTTTGTGAGTTCCTGTACACTGCTGACCATGGAAACTAAGTTTTAGCATGTAGTTTTATTTTCTGGGATAAGTTGAGTGTTCAGATATTATTTCTCTACATAAACATCCCCAAGTGGTCTGATAACTACAAAGATGAGATAGATTTAAGTTTTAAAGTCAATTGTTGTTGTTGTTAAGTGCCGTGGTGTCTGTTCGAACTCATACCAACCCTGTACAGGGTTTCTGAGGCTGTAAATCTTTACAGGAGCAAGAGAGCCTCATCTTCCTCCCACAGAACAGCTGGTAGTTTTGAACTGCTGACCTTGCGGTTCACAGCCCAATTTGTAACCACTATGCTATCAGAGCTCCTTTTCAAAGTCAATATAAGCAATCAATTATTTGAAAAGGTATGATCTGTATATGTATGTCTAATACCATACTTTACATATTTCAAAGAATTTAACATGAACCACAATGCTTGATGATCTACCTCATCCTGTAGTACTTACAAGGTAGCCACATACTGTGGAGATTTGTGCAGCTAATGACTTGGAAGTCTCAGTACTAAAGTGGTGGTCAGTTCAGTCCACACATGGGCACATGAGATAAGGTGGACATTTCTGAGTCTATTTTTAAAAAAGAAAAAGTAATGCCAACAAGTTAAAACTTAGCTCCCATGGTAAATTTTTACCAAAGCTTAAAAATAAATAGTCAAGTTCATGATTCTAAATAACCATGTTTTCTACATCAAAGCAAAGTGCTTCATCTTGAACCAACTTACGAATAGAAAAGACACGGAATTGCTGCTATTGAGAGAGAAAACAAGATTCAAGGGTAGTTACACATTACTCAAATGGGCAATTTGCATGTTGAGCCATCTAATCCTGAATTGGCTCAGATACACTGTAGCACATTTTATAGAAATCTGATGCTTCACCTATTGGAAAGAACCCAACTATCTAACCCTAACATAGTGTCATGTTTCATTACTGAAGAAGTGAATGCAAAACATAGAGTTAAGAAGCTCAGTAATTATATGGTCATAAATTTGAGAGTGAAAAAGGAAAATTGGGTATTTGGAGTAATTAATGGCTTTAGGGGATGAACAGTCAATTTGAGTTGGTTAGCCAAATGAAAAGAAAAGCTCACCTAGCCTCCTTGGCAAAAAAATCACAGGGCCATGACAAGGCTTGGACTTAGGTTTTCTACTTTCTATCTGTTTGGCTAGGCTTTAAAAATTTGACTTTAAAAAAGAAAAATAAATAGTGACCATTACTAGCACATAGAAGGAAAACACCTGATATTTGTCAAGGATGGCTCTGAGCAGGTCTGCTTGTTGGACCTTACTTTGAGAAATTTTTCTGCTCTCTATTCAAAACGTCCTCTCACTTGACCAGCTAATACTATTAAAAATACTAACAAAGAAGGAAGAGCCAAAGGGAGTTTCTTTTCAGTTGAGGAGAGTGATTCTTTAATTTTGAGGATGATGATGGCAATTTCTCAATAGTCTTAATGATGTCTTACTTCAGGAGAAATAAAGACATCTCAGTGTGTACAGGTAAGTGTGAGGCCAGATACTTTAGGTCTCTCTTAGATTCTGTAGCATGTCATATCAGTGCTTATTCCTTTTTCTTCATGATTGAATGGGATTTATTCAAGAGATGCAAGGTCAATTCAATACTTGAATTTATAATAATATCAACAGAATCTGCTTTACCAGCATAATCTGCTTTATCAATGGGCTACCAAGAATGACCAGATTACTTTTTTGAGGTTTGGATGGGTTCTTTTTTTAAACAAATATTTCATTGTCTTTTTGGTGAAGATTTACACAGTTTTAGGTTCCTATTCAAGTTTTTCTACACATATCTAGGTCTATTTTTAAAACAAGGGCAATGATCTGTAATGTCAGCAATGGGATAACAAATTGGGTAACTTACTAAATCTTGACAGTGATCATTTTTAAACTGTTGTTTGTTGCCATTGAGTTGGTTCCAATGGGTGGCAACCTCATGTCTGACAGAACTAAAAGTTGCTCAGTCCAAGCTATCTTCAAAATGATGTCAGATTGTGAATACTGAGTCCATCGTTGTGAACACGGTATTTGAATGCCTTCCAATCTTGCAGCATTCTCTCAGGCAATATTATGTTGTGATTTATAAGGTCTTCCTTGGACAATTTTCAGAAGTAGATAGACTTTTCTTTCTGGGTAGTCTTTTTTTTTTTTTTAATGTTTTATTGTGAATTATGTGATAGTTTACATGGGAGAACATTAGTTTTACATTCATTTTATCGTATATCATTTCATTGCCATGGTTACAATCCCCTCCATGCATCATCTACTAACCAAAGGGTATACCCTGCAAGCCTGCCCCCCACCCCGGTCTTCAGCACACAGTTCATCTCCCTCTCTGGATCTAAAGTCTCCAGCTGCTCCATCACTCCACGTCATCATCTTTGCCTCCATCTCAGGCATCACTGCTTCTCTGGGTAGGGTCCCGCTCTCCACTCTTCTCTGTTGATGGTCTTAGGGACCTCTGCTCCTAGACTGGAAAGTTAATCACTCCCCTCCTTGCTATAAAACGTCTATCTAGGTAGTCTTGAAGTTCCATTGAAACCGATCTACCGTTGGTGACCTGGCTGATATTTGAAATGCCAGTCATATAGCTGCCAGCATCATAGCAGCATGCAAGCCACCACAGGACAGCAAACTAGAAGACAAGTGGTAGAAATCTAAAAGGACCCAAAGAAAATCCACAAATAAAAGGTAAGTTTAGTTTCACAACACAGGAAAAATGTGTCAAGACATTAGCAATGGCATAGCAAGGTCATAAATTGTTTTGAACCCGTTTTGTGGGTTGTTGTTGATTGTTGTTGTTTAGTGCCGTGGAGTGGTTTTGATTCATAGAGGCCCTGTAAAGGGTTTCCAAGGTGCTGCTGGTGGGTTTGAACCGCCAATCTTGCAGTTCAAACCAACCTTGTGGTCCACTTCTTATTCTGCACTAGCACATAGGATTAAAGAGGAATCCTTAAGAGTACTGCCAGTACATACTCAAAACTCAAACCAATTAATGCCTAACCTGATAGCACTTCCATAAAACCTAGATCTGCTGTAGTGTAGCATGTTATCCCTGTGGGAAAGACTTTAATTTTTTCAAATAAACTATGTTAAGGTCAAACCAATTACTTCAAGTCAAATACCTCCCTCCTTAGATTATTATATAACATCTTTTCTAGCTCAGTTTTTCCAGAGAAGACTGCCACTAGGTCCTTGCCACTTGGTATGAAATGCACAATCCCAGGGCAATTTCCCCATTGTGTAGGTGTGCTCAGACATAGAGGCCTGGCCTCCGGAATCCAGCTTCACAATTGAACAAAGAGAGAAATTAGCTTGCCCTTTGCTCTCAGAAGAGGAAAACATGTGTCTGTGAAAAACAGTCTCTCTTGTCAGATTTCCAGGTTGCAATTGACTAAACCTAAAGTTTTAATTTTCAAGTGACTTGTTCCATTCTGGGGTGCTGTAAGCTCATCCTTGGTCCATCCTTGGAGCTTCACAGGGAGCTGTAGGAAGTGCAGGCACATATCTGGGCCGGTCCAAAGGGACACATTATTAGAAACATTAGAAGGGCCTCAATCCAAGACTGCATCACCTGCGGTACTGTCTAAATGACTTGAGTCTCTCACTTCAAGTATTCTAATATAGAAATGTTTTGTTGATCATCAAAAAACACAGTGAGTTATCCAAATGGGAAGTATTTCTATGTCCACATGGGACATTTGTATTAAATGACTTTTAGGATGTTTAGGGAGTCCTGTTGTGATGCTGTAGGATAAAGTACTGAACTGCAAGGTTGCTTTGAACTGCAAGGCTGGTGGTTCAAATTCACCAAGCTGCTTCTCAGAAACTCTATACAGGGCCACTATGAGTCGGAACCTACTTGACAACACTTAACAACAACAAATGGTAATTTGATACATTCAAAGAAAAATATACTTTGAAAATAAAACTCCCTAAATAAATAGCACGTTACATTGTATTATCAACCATCTTTGGATATGGGGGCAACACTATTAAGCCAAGACATCGACAGAATTGTGAGGTCTGGTGCGTTGATTTACAACTGGAAGAATCCTTCAAAGCCCTCTGTGTCAGTCATTCTCAAACTTCCTTTTTTTTAAGAATCATTTAGAAACTTGACAATTATGCAAACTCCCAAATCTGGGCATCTGCTTTTGTTAAGATGCAGGTGTTCTGTGGAAAACAACTGGAGAAACTCTTCTTAGTTCAACTCCTGTGGTTTATAGAAGGGGAAGTTGAAAACCAGAGAGGCTAACTGCCCCCTGCTCAAGGTCATAGAGCTAAATATTGTCTGACACATTTCCCTCATCCGAGACAGAACACTTGGAGACTATCTGACATCTCAAGATGGTAGGAACTCAGTCCCTCACTGCTGCCTCAAACTAAATAGCTGGCTTATTGCCAAGATGGTACTGCTTTTAAGAACAAGGAGCTCTGGTGGCACTATGGGATAAACATAGGACTGATGCTGTAAGGTGGGTAGTTTAAGCCCACCACCTGCTTCATGGGAGAAGGGTGAGACTTTCTGCTCTTGGAAAGATTTGCCCTTCGGAAAGCCTGTACAGAGTTGTTATGTGCCAGAAGCGACTCCATGGGAGTGTGTGACAGTGATGGTGTGCCGTGGAGTCAGTTCCTACTTGTAGCTACCTACATAGGGTTTCTGAGGCTGTAACTCTTTCCAGGAGCAGAAAGCCTTATCTTTCTCCCATGAAATGGCTGGTAGTTTCAAAGTGTTGACCTTGAGGTTCGTAGCCTGACTCGTAATCACTATGCTACCAAACTCTTATGGCAGTATGTGGTGGGTTTGTTAGGCACAGAGTGAGTTAGCTTCTACTCTCCATTAGGCAGAAACAATTTTGTAGATACCATTTAAGTGCCTTGTTTCTCATAGAAACAAGCTCATATACATAACTAGTATTCACCAGGAATAAGGAGAGCTGAATTCTAGCTGTCCCTAAGCAGTAAGTTTCTTAGGCAAGTCACCCCTTGAGCTTTTGCTTGATGCATTTTTAATTATGAAATTAGGCTAGAAGACATCTAATATATCTACCAGACTCAAATTAGAAGCTTCACCACAGGCAGAAATACTCAGCTTCCTTCTTCCAAGTTAGCTGCTTGTTTTATGAATAATAGTAATTACACTAATAGTTAACAGTTAATTAGTAATACCTAAGTGCCAGACACTGTCCTAAGCATTTTACATAAATTATTCCATTTAGTTCTTAATGACAACCACTACTATCATATCTATTTTGCAGATACAGAAATGAATTGTTAAGTAACTTTCGTAAGATCACATAACTAATGTGTAGCAGAGGGAAGAAGAAATTAGATAAGGGAACAAACAGAAAAGTTAAGCAAGGATTTATAATGCCATAATATGTTTTAAATATTAATAGCATTCAGTATTTTATCTTGTCCTTGGTCATTCTCCACTCTTCTTGTGCTCATTGCCTCAGAGAATCAATGGGACAAAGGAGCTTTTTCCTTTGACTTCAACTTTCAGTCACCTTAGGGTTTTAGAGGAACAGAAATGAGTCACTCTGTATTGACACATGATCTGAGAGAAAACCTGAAGAGTGAAGTGTATATACATGCACACGCACACACACAGATGTGATAAATATAATGTGGTGTTGGGGGAGAGAAGAGCAATGAAGCTGAAGCAGTGAGACTGTAGCTGTTGTGGTTTAAAGCTTGTGTCTTTCTACCAAGGCCTAAGGAGGTTGTGACAATTTTCAAAGATGTTCATGGAATCCAAAAATATGGAGCCTTAAGTCTTATTTCCTTACTTAGGTTGAAGATGGGCAGTCAAAAATCAGAGAAAACATTTAAATACCTTGAATGTCAAGAGTTCCCATGTTACAAAGTGAAACAAAAGCTCAAGAAGGTTACCTGTCTTGCCAGTGGCAACATCGAATATACAGAGGGAGTTGCTCGACCTAGGACATGTCTGGCATGTTGTGGATGGGCCAGTGTAGCAAAGGATACCTCTGTGAGTATTGTATGGATAGATGACAATTAGAATTTTATGAACCCTCTCTAATACTTAGATGACCTTACGTGGCTGCAACTTGGGGGGATATCAAGTGAAACCCTGTATTGATTGAAATAAGGTTTCTGTCACCTGGCAGAATTGGGGTTCAAAGCAGAAAACATAAAAATTTTATATTCGTCACACTTGAGTTTGTGAAATGATACTTATACCTAATGGCGCTTTTGGAAGACAAGGACTAGTTTTGAAATATGGTATGGTTTTATTTTTTACCTTCTGTGCACCTGTCATTTTGGTGAAAGAGAAATTTACTTACAAACTTTTGTGCATAGATGCTTAGAAAGAATCATTGTAAGTCTGTGAAATAATACTGATGACCACTGAATAATAACAGTTGCATCTCTAGTAGATATCAATAGTTGTAGAATCCCCACACAAGCTCAAAATGTAAGATAATGTTTCTGCTTCGAGTCATAAGTGCTTGGACTTTTGCAGTAAAGAAATTAACTCAAAACTGAATTAAGTTAATCTTGTGAATTGGAAAGGATGTTGCAAGTGATGGAAGGAGGTGTAAGAGTATAAGATCCCACTGGAGGCTTCATATTTAAAAGGTATTAAGAAAAAAGAAAGGAGCTCTGGTAGAGTAGTGGTTACGAATCGGGCTACAAACTGCAAGGTCAGCAGTTCGAAACTACCAGCTGTTCCATGGGAGAAAGATGAGGCTTTTTGCTCCCATAAAGGTTTACAGCCTCGGAAACCCTGTACAGGGTCGCTATGAGTAGGAACCGACTCCACACGGCACATAACAACAACAAGAAAAAAGAGTGTGAGCCAGCACACATTTGTCATGTGTTTCATTAGGTTTAGGAGACCTGTAGACTTGGAACCATTGTTCAGGGCTTAACCCTGGTTTCAGGCCATGAAAAAATATTCAGCCTTGGAATCTACCTCATTGCTGTTTTCTGAGAAAGAAGGGTGTCATCCAGCTTCTACCCAACCACAGAAAGTTCTTATGTGCTTCCACTTCTGCCTCATCACAGGTAACAATTCCCAGTGAACATCACTACTTTATTTCAAAAGTCTCAGTGATTTAAAAAAAAATGAAAAAAAAAAATGTTGATACTTGTTTCCAGCCAAATTGGAATAACAAGAAGTGAATTTACCTTCCTGCCTGACACAACCATAAAACAGGGCAAAATATGTGAAATAGTGACTTAAAAAAAAAAAAATCTGATCATTAATAGATGGGAAATAAACTGGTGAGAGCTTCAGTTGTTCCAGCCCTCTGCCTAGAGAGTCTTCAAAAACTAGACGATTTCTTGAGTTGAAGAGACCAAACACAGAGTCTAAGGAGATTAATAAAGTTCACATAAAGGAACACTAAAAGTGAGAGAGCTTCCTAGGCAGAGGATTGAGGAGATAAGAAGAGGGTGTCCTTCAGATATTTTTTTTAAGTGTCTAAGTGTGAGTAAAATACCCAAGGTCAGGATAAGAACCACCTGAAATAATAATAATAATAATAATAATAATAATAATAATAATAAAACACCTGTTCTTGGCTCTTGTAATGTCTCTTTTTCCACTAGCCAGACTGGAAAACCTTCAAGATTCAAAGCATACTGGCTAAGAGTACTTACTGGAGTCAAACTTGTGAATATAAAATCTGGATGTAAAGGTGTGGATTTAAAAATGCATTGTATGGGATAAGCAGCTGATTAGCCAACTTGAAGACATAGGAATAAAAACTTTCCAAAAGCTAACATTGCAACACACAAAAAAAATAATTTTAAATGAAGGACTATCATTTTAAATGAAGGACTATCATTGAGCTTTAGGACAATTTTGATTTGCCAAGTCCTGATTTGGCATTGTGGGTTAATACGCTGGACTGCAAAAGCAGTTTGCACTGCAAAATTGGCGGGTCAAGCTCACCAGTTGCTCCTCAGAAACCCTATACAAGATCACTATGGGTCAGAACCAACTTAAGGGCACTTCACAATAACAGCAAACAAGAGCTGTGCAATTGAAGTCCTCAAAGAGAGGACTTCAGGGGAAGAAAAAGTTATCTCCAGGTACAATACTGAAAACTTTCCAAATTTGATGTAAACTCTAAACCCACAGATACCAAAAAGTTCAATGAATTCCACGCACAACAAACGTGAAGAAAATGTCATCAAGAAGTTTCATAATCAAATTGTTCAAAGTTGGCATTAAAGAGAAAATCGTAAAAGTAGTCATAAAAAAAAAAGTCATCTTTCTAAACTTAACAAATACAAGGATGGCAGCATATTTCTTATCAGAAACTACAAATTAAAAAACAATCTAATAAAATTTTCAGAGTACTGAAGGGAATTGGGAGAAGGCTGTCAATTTACAATAATAGACCCAGAGAAAATATTTTCCTAAAAAGAAGACTTTTTCAGACGTACAAAAATGAAAGTAGAAATGGTAAATGTTATCCTTTAGGAGAAAGAAAAATTATTCCAGATGGCAATATGCCTCAATACAAAAGAATGAAGAATAATTTACATGGTAATTATGTGAGCAAATATTGAAAATTTAAAAAATACTATTTAAAAATATCAAAATAATGTGGGGTGGGAGTCATACCCTATGAAAATAAAATATGTAACAGGTAGGAGTAAGGAATGAAGGGTAGGATTAAGACTATGGTTAGGTCTAAACTGGAGTCTTACTGTGGTACTACAGGATAAGCACTGGATTGCTAATCACAAAGTCCACAGGTCAAATTCACCAGCCACTCCTCGGAAACCCTACACAAGGTTGCACAGAGTCTGAACTGACTCAATGACATTTAACAGTAACAGCTGGTCTAGGGTAGGCCTAGGACTTCATATAATGTTCAGGTTATGATTAGGAGGACTGTAGTTAGTGTTAGGGGCAAGGGTTGGGCTAAGGCTAGGAATAAGAATTGGTCTAGTTTTTAGGGTTACAGTTAGCTTTATTTTTATTTTATTTTCTCTTGCAATCTACTTGATTTCATCTTCATTTGGGATTACATTATTCCCTTTTTCACTTTTTTTTTTTATATTCTTGCAGCAGCTGTATCTCTGGTTCTGTTTTCAGTTTTGTAGGTCTGTTTTTCTTTGAATATTTCCATATCTAGGTTCAGTCAAATTTATATTGTCATGTATAATAGTCTCAGGTTGTTGTATTCTGTTTGTTCTTTGTCCAAAGGATGCCCTTTAGTATTTTTTGTAAGCTTAGTCTAGTTTTTACAAATTCTTAACATTTCTGCTTACCTGAAAATGGCCTAATTTCACCATCATATTTGATAGAAAATTTTGCTGGATATAGGATTCTTGGCATTTTTTTCTTTCCTCCATTGTTTTATATATGTCATTCCATTCTCTTCTTGCATGCCTGGCTTCTGCTGAGAAATCAGAGCTTAGTCATATTCATTCTCCTTTGTAGGTAACTTCTCTTGTTTCCCAAACTACTTTCAGAATTCTTTACTTATCCTTGGTTTGGGGAAGTTTTATAATGATATTTATTGGTGTTTTTCTTTTACAACCTTGAATTCTTAAGGGGAGATGATTTGATTCTTCATTACTTATTGATTTCTAAAGAATTAACAAAAATTACTGCTACTATTATATATATGCCCATGGTACCAATACAACATTGCATATAACAACTCAAAGTTCTATAGAAAATTTTTATAACCACTTTTCATTCCTCCTTCCAAACTTAGAATAAGCAGTTCTTTTAAATCTAAGAGAAAAGTTTGGGTACATTATACTTTAAATTAAACCAAATAAACATAACAAATGGTAGCGTTTCTGTCTGATGCGACTTTAAAAACTAGTAACTAATTGTAGATACCTATCTAAGATTAAATAATTGGCTGGATTTTAAAGAGAATTATCGAATACTTAACTCTATCAGTACCTTTTTTAAAAAAATCACACTAATTTCGCTCAGTAACACTCAACTATTTGTATTCTAGGCACAGATTTGATAATTGAACTGTGTCCCATAGCCAAATACTTTGATGAAGAAATAACTTCTTGATTTCACTTACTTATACTTGTCTAAGAAAATTTACACTTTTCACTAATAAAAATTCAAAATCCCCAAAATGCTATGTCTTTTAGGAGAAACTAAATATATAAAAGCTTTTGAAAAAGTTCAGATTATACCAAAAAAGAAAAATGTGAGGATACAATTTTTGTAACTATGTAGTATTTCATCGTAGGTGCTATCTATTTTTCTTTATCTTTAATTGTAAAGCTGTATAAGAAAAAAGGGAATTTTCTTTCAAGCTGAAATTGATTGTTTTATTGGCTTCTTTAATCACTACCTCATATCTAGTACTTGATTTCACAACAAAGTTTATAATTAAATATAATTAAGCAAAAGCTACAGAAACAAACTCAGAGGATCCATAGTGGTAAAATTACCTAGCCAAGAAATGTTAGACTTAAATCCAGTCTAATTCACATCCTGTGTCTTTCACTTTTCTTCCAGGCCATACGGAAGCCTATCTCTCACACCACATCTTTCAGGGTAGTTTGTCAACTGGGTTTATGTTACAGTAAAATATAACTTTCCTGCATGATCCCTTGATCTTGAGCTGTTGTAGTTGATCAAGGTCTACTTGTTGCCAGAGGATAAATGGAGGCAAATAATATACTTTGATCTTATTGCACATGATCTATTTCCAAGCTTCATTTATTGTAGTGTATTTTAATAATAGATGATATTTTATAAATATCATCTATTATTTTATAAATATCAGCTATTATTTAAGTAGAAGGAAAATATCGATGCCATTTTTTTCTTACTCGACTCTAGTGGCCCCAAAGAAGCAGCTGAATTCATTGTTATAAATGTTATTACCAGGAAATTGTTGGATTTGATGTTATCATTTCTGTAATTATAAAAAAGATATCCATTTCACTAGAAGTTACCACAGTATTGGAGTAATTGCTACACTATTACAGAATAGTTGCACAATATGGTTATTCGTGTCATACAAACTATAAATTATGTACTAAACATAATATGATTTATAATGAAAAACTTAACATGGCTTAAAGTAGCTACCAAACCTGAGTAGAACTCTGTGGTTGTTGCAATGTAATTACATAATTATTTAAGCCTCACAAACTTAGAAATTACAAAGTACTTATGAAAATCATTACCACTAGATGCTAAATGGAACTTAAAATAGTTACCAGTGCAATTTAAATAATGTTTTTGTTGTTGTTGTACTAACTGCCAATCCCATCATTATCTTTTTTAGAGATGGTGTCTGCTGTATTTAACAAATGCTTCTCATTTGTCTACATTCCTAGATTCTCAAAGTTGGAAGAAAATATTTAAACCAATTCTCTCCCCAAACTATGAGCCTCTTCTAAAGCAGTCAAAACAAGTAGTTATTGAGCTTCTTGAACCCAAACAACCTAGAACAACAGAAGCTACAAAGTCAGTACATTGGTTAGGAGTCTTTGTTTGCATGTGACAGGAGACTCAAGTCATGCTAGCTTAAGGGACAGAAGACATTTACAAGCCCAGATCATTGAAAAGCCCAAGGTTACTGACTTTTAGCCCAATTTGATCCAGGTGTTAACATAATATTCTCAAGTTCTCCATCTTTTTTCTCAATATCTGGTTGAGTTTCTCTGTTCTCAGAAAGGCTCTCCCCTTGTAGTGGCAAGATACTCATCAGAAGATCAAGGTACAACCTGCTGGCTCAGTAACGCTAGTAAAAAGTTAATTTTTCTAATGAATTCTAGGAAAGGCCTGGTTGGGATACCCTGAATCACATGCCCTTCCCTGAATTAATAGCTATAGGCAGAGGACAAGTGCTTTTTTGTTTGTTTGTTTGTTTCATGTTTTAATGATCTTTTTCTTTCTCATGCATGATGTTCTTTTCTTTTTTAAAAGTTTTTGTGAATTGAGTGATAGTTTACATGGGAGAACATCGGGTTTACACTTACCATTTCATTACGATGATTATGATCCCCTCCGTGCATCATCATGCAACAGAATTTGCTTCTATTCCCCCTGTATTTTGTGGGATATTTTTTTAGTGAGGGAGGGGCATGAAGGATGTACACTAAAACACTCAGGAATATATAATCATTTCAACAACCCAAGGGCATATTCTGTAAACCTGCCTCCTGGCCACCAGCACACAGCCTTTCTCTTTCCATGAGCCTAGAGTCTTCAACTGCTCTTTTTCTCCATGTCCACATCTCTGCTTCCATCTCTGGTATTACTGCTTCTCTGGCTAGGGTCCTACATTCAGCTCATGCTCTTCTCCCTTTATGGTTCTAGGATCCCTCTGTTCTTGGACTGTAAAATTAACTACTCCATGCTTTTTGTTACAAACTTCTACCTTTACAGTTGTGACAGCTGCAATTAGTCATAACAGTTATTCACTATTGAATCAACAGAATCTTAACCCCATCTCCTTTCACCAGATCTATCTAGACAAGATGAAAACTATTCAGCTGGGATTCTACCTTCCACCACACACACTGACACTAAAGTCCCTCTTAAAAACTTGTAAGCCAGTCACTTGGTGACTTTATAGCCTCCCTCCACCCCCACCCCCCATTTTAGGTAGCCAATGTCTAAGTTGCCCTTCCCTATCAACCCTGTATACTAAGGGGATAGGATTGATACTTGATGTGAAGACTCCTTCCTTCTCACTTGGTATTTTGAGCTTCTACATCCATAAGTGTAGATCAAGTTCATCAAATTGTGGCAATTTACACTTGTTTCCTTTATCAAAAATTATTGTTTTTTAATCTTCCTCTAGTCAAGTTATGATTATCAAGCCATGGAGGCTAGATTGAATGGGTACTATCTGTAAGTTTGGGCGTTCTTGTGCAGACAGGTGCTTTTAAATGTTCATATATGGATCACATGAGCAATCCTAGAACCAGGAACTAGGGCCATTCCCAAAGGAATACTGAGCCTAGTCTTAAGTGAAAAGGAATGCTGAGTAGGGAAACACACAGATGTCCACCAAAAGCAAGATTTATTATCCTTCCTCTAATAGAGATATTTCTCTCTTTCCCTTTGTAGTGAAGGGCCTCTTGGGAATGAATTTTGGTGAAAATAAAACAGATCCGGTCAACAAGCTGACCCAAGCTGGAAGCTGCCACCCATACTGTTGGCATTTCCCATGAACAGGCCCAAAGGGTAATTACACATTTACAGAAGCTCTTCTTTTATTTTTCATCCAAAAACGCAATTACTCAGGACACTGTGTTCTTTAGCCTCAGTCCAAGAGCATTGATTCATTAGTTACAGTCTTTCAAGAGTACTTAATTTCCCTCTGTCTTTTATTCAAATAATAGCCATGCATGACTCAGAATCTCTGCTGACACCACTGAGAGTCCACAGAAAACTTTGGTAAACCACAAACCATGCTATGCACAGTGACGATCTTAGAATCACAGGACTGGGGAACAAGGAACACCTTATACTCAAAGGATGAAGGAGTAAATTGAATGGAGCTGCTGGTAGCGTAGTGCTTACAAGCCGGCTGCTAACCTTAAGGTCAGCAATTCAAAACTACTAGCTTTTCCATGGGAGAAAGATGAGGCTTTCTGCTCCTGTAAAAATGTACAGCTTTGAAACCCCTATACAGGGCCGCTAGGAGTTGGAACTGACTCCACAGCACACTGCCACCAGCAGCAGCAGCACCCAAGAAGCATGGCATCCTCATTCTCCAGGGGTAGCAGAGATCTGTTAGTCCCTATGGTTGCCAAGCTTCTGAAACTCATTGCAAGTGGGTAATTCTCCACTTACTGGATTTTGATTGTTGTTGTTGTTATGTGCTGTGGAGTCAGTTCTGACTCATAGTGACCCTGTACAGGGTTTCTGAGGCTGTAAATCTTAATGGGAGCAGAAAGCCTCATCTTTCTCCTGCAGAACAGCACAGCCCAATTCATAACCACTACGCTACCAGGATTTTGGTGGTCGGCACAGATCTTTGTCATCACAGAGCTAAAAATGTCCCATACTCACTTTGCTAGATAATACATGGACATGTGACCTAATCTCCCCTAATTAAATGCACCTAGCGTAGTCTTTGAATAGGGACTTAAGAAGCAGGGATTGCAAAGAATCTTCTCTAGAAGTGGAGGCACATTGCTGGGAGATCAAATTTGTGCCTGTAGCTGTACTGAGTGCCTGGGGTCTACTGTATAAATGTAGGACTCTGTGGCAGAAATGTCAGCAGTTTCTTCCCTGAGCTTACCTTGTAGTAAAATTGTGGTTTTGTTCCTGCAAACATAGCCTCTGAATCTGGATCTCCAGCTTTCTTAGGGTTTCCCTGAGTCCCCCATCTTCCCCTCATACTTTTATACATTTTTTTTTCTTAAATAAGCCAGAATCAGTATCTGTTGCTTGCACCGCAAACCAGAGACTTGTATTAAAATTCTTCTCTAGAAAGTGTAAAGCAGTATAGAGGATCCAACCCCATCTTGCCTCTGTCCCTCTTAACTGTAAAGTGAAGATAATGATAGCGTAGTGGTTATGAATCGGGCTGTGAACCGCAAGGTCAGCAGTTTGAAGCTACCAGCTGTTCCACGGGAGAAAGATGAGGCTTTCTGCTCCTGTTAAGATTTATAGCCTCCGAAACCCTGTACAGGGTCGCTATGAGTCAGAACTGACTCCATGGCACAAAACAACAAAAACATATTGAAATTGTTAAGTGATGCTGAGTTGGTTCTGACTCATAGCAAGCTTGTATAGGGCTTCCAAGGAGTAACCAGTGGGTTTGAACCTCTGACTTTGTGGTTAGAAGCCCAGTGCTTATCCTACAGTAAGATTGCTGCAAACTAAAGTCTGGGACATTGTAGAGTCTCAATGTGAGCTTTTAATATTATTCATTTTTTCAATGTTATTATAAATTATTGGAGTGTTGTAGCAGGGTGTTTGCGTTAAAAAAGGTATCTACTATCACTGAAGGGAAAAAAGAAGGATTTAAAGTTGAAAACGAAAAGTCTGCCACAAAGAGTTCTTATTTATGAGTTGTTATTTATGAGTTCTTAAATGTTACAATTTTCTTATCTCTCTAAACAGATTTATCAGTAGTAAAGGCCTTGATAAAGAGTGGGAAAGTCTGTCTTGGCAGGGAGGTGACTTGTAGGTGTACCTGAAGTGTCTCTCTGTAGGGGCTGAGTGCCCTCCACTGGCTCAGCTTAGAGTGTTGAGCTCTATAAAAATGTAAACTAGTCCAGGAAAATAATAAACCTAGGTTTGTGATCCCTAGCATTTATACTTTAGTGTTTTGTTGAGTCTGATCGGATATTAGTGTAAAGGTAAGAGAGATAAAATGAACCCTGAGAGGAGGGAGGGAGACCGTGTAGCTCAACCAGAAGAAAGAACTTCAGTAGTGCCGGAGTCACCCCTAAATGGGAAGAGTGGCTTTTCAGTCATACTTCAGCTCTCCTAAAAATTGGTGATTGGCTCCTGCTTTACTATGGGATTTAGCTGCAAAACCAAAAACGTATGTGCTCATTTTCCTTTCCGACTATAATTATAGCAGAAAATGCTCCCCCAACTTATGCAAAGCATACACCCCAAATACTCATACAATTGTACCAGAAATTGGAGATGACAGCCACGGTAGAAGAATTGAGAAGGAAAAGAGAGGGGAAAAGCCATTTACTAAGTTAATAACCAGAGGAGAATCTAAATAGGAGCAACTCTCTTACAATACCACATACTATTCCTCACACAGAATCATTCTGTGGTTTGTAATCAAGTGTCTGAATTCTGAATTTATAGGCCCCAGGATGGTAAGTGTGGTTATATGGTATTTAGCAATTTTCTGTGGTGTTGTGCTAAATATGGAGATGTCAGAAAAGTATTCTGGTGCTTTTCCTTTGAGTCTGCTCTGAAATTTGGGTTGGGTAACAGCAAAACAAAACAAAACTAAAAACTCTTCAGCCTGGCAAGAGCTAATCAGGCTTATCTGCTTTGAGGCTTTAATTTTGCTTGAGGACTTTATCTTTTAGAAGATGTCCAAATTAATTTTTTTTATGCTCATGAAATTACATTCATTTCTCAAAATCTTGAAATACCTAATACATGGAGATGAGTTTCAGCTCAATATAATAAAGGGTTTCCTAATAGTGACCAGCTCAAGGAAAGTCCTGGGACACGGGAGTGGCAAGGTCCCAGAGATGAGGTCTATTCATCATGTCAAGAGGTTTAAAGCACAGGCTAAAAAGCTCACTAGGCAGAGCTTTGAACTCTAACAGCATTTCCCAAAGTGTCTGGGGGCAGGGACACACTATGGAAAGAGGTTATAAAAATTTTTAATGCACTCTGGAAAGATTGCTTAGAGTTTAACAGTCTGGAGTTGAAATGTTTGTTTGACCACACACTAATGTGGAAGTTGAAAAAAAAATCAGTGACCTATGTATTAGATTCCTAGGGCTGCCATAACAAACTGACTGCCTTAAAACAACAAAAATGTATTCTCTCAAGGTTCTGGAGGCCAGAATTTCCCATTCAAGGTCCTGGCAGAGCCAGGCTCACTCTGAATGTCCTAGGGAAGGAATTCTTCCTTGCCTCTTCCAGCTTCTGATGACCCCAGGCATTCTTCAGCCAGTGAAAGCATAAATCCAATCTCTGGTTCCGTAATTCTATTTATCTTTTACTTTTTGGTGTTCTTACAAGAACCAGAAAAGAAATTTAAGGCTTGCCTGATTAACTTCATATTAACTCAGTACATATACACTGACCTTTGTTAAGTGCCGATGAGTCGGTTCTGACCCATAGCGACCCTGTATAGGATTTCTAAAGAGTATCTGGTGAGCTTGAAACAGCAACCTTGTGGTTCAAACTTACTTTGAAGTCCAGCGTATTAGCCCACAGCACCACATCAGGACTCCACAATGACCTTACTTTCAGATAAAGTCATATTCACAGGTTGCGGATATGTTGAGGGTTAGAATTTAAATGTATATTTTAAGGTTGACAAAATTTAACCCATTGCAACCTCTAACAGCCATGGTGATTCCAAAATTCAGTGGTGAAATTACATGTTTGATATAACATGAAAATGTTCCTATTATCAAATCTCACTCTTTCAGGATCTGTGGTGATGATAATTTACACTTTACAAATTATCTATTACTTTGACTCAAAAACCACACAAGGCATTCTGTGTCATCCTTACAGAGGCAGAGCTCAATTTTTTGGTCCCAAGTCTTGTAATACATAGCCCAATACAGCCTACCATTTTTAGCAAATTTGATTTCAGAAGTCTTTGGACTATTTTTTAAAACTCAAATCCATCCTGAAATCACAAAAACTCATACTTGAGTAAATTCAATTCATGTGCCTTAGATTCTGAAAGCATTCCAAAAAATGTTTTGAGTCATGAAAAAGACTGTGAGCATAGCTTTGTTTCAGATTGGAGTTTGTTTAATCAGTGGCTCTAGCACCAGCTTACCTATCTGTTGATAAATTGCTTTCTTAGTTTTCTCATCTATAATAAGGATAATAAAGCTTACATCTTAGGAATACTGTGAGATCACAGATGATCAAATATACATAGCAGAGTACTATATATGTAAGCACTCAGTACTTAGATACAGTTTCCTGCTTTGCAGTAAGTGTTAACAATGAACCATTTGTATTTTCCTATGGTTAGATGGGCTGTTGAATAAAAAAAGACTGTAGAAAATTTGATGCATTTGAGTTATGGTGTTGGAGGAGAATATTAAAAGTATCACAGACTGCCAAAAGAACAAACACATCTGTGTTGGAAGAAGCAAAGTTAGACTGCTCTTTAGAAGCCAGGACAGTGAGACTTTGTGTCTCATACTTCAGACATATTATCAGGAAGGACAAGTCCCTGGAGAAGAGCATAATGCTTGGTAAAAGGGAGGTAAAAGACCCCCAATAAGATGGATTGGCATAGTAGCAACAGCAGTGGGCTCAACCGTAACTATGATAGTGAGGATGGAGCAGGATTAGACAGTGTTTTATTCTGTTGTGCATAGAATCACTGAGTCGTTACTGACTCAATGGCACCTAACAACAGCAACAACAAAGATGGAGTATGAATTGCTGAGACATTCTTAGATGAATATGTCCCTAGAGAGCTCTCCACTTTTCGTTTGTGTGTTTGCTCACTTATTCAACACTACTACTAAACATACTCATCATTGCATTTTATTAAGAGTGTGTCAGGTAATAGTTTGATAGACTGTTGCTGATTTGGCATACTCCTGCCTCTCCTAACCAGAATCCCTAAGAACAGAGAAATAATAGGCAGGTGCTTACAAGAGAGTGATACAAACAGCTGTACTGTAAAACAGTGTTAGGCATGTGCTTGTCATATGAAGTTGACAACTCCTCTTTGCCTCTCCTCATTCCAAAGTTCTTAGCTTTGAGGCTATGTCACTAGCCCAAAGATAGTGGAGAGACTGGATGTTCTTCCACTAGAGGTTTTTAGCTGGTGGGTGTGCCTGACTTTCTAGTATCATAGAGTCCTTTTGCTCCCAAGGAAAAAGGTGTTTAGGTCCTCTCATCATATAATTGATGGCTTTTCCCATTACCACTGTATTGGTAACTTTGCTGGTTAGATAATCTGTTTGGTCTCTCTTAGACTCACTTCATTGGGTTTCTTGTCCATTGTCTCTCTCTATGGTACATGTTATTTACTGAACTTTTGCCACACTTTAAAACATAGCTTTGCATGTAATGTGAGTGCATTTGACAACCCAACAAAAAATGGTGAGGAAGTAATTTCTGTGGGATAAACACTGAACTACAAAGTCAGTTTGAATGACAAAGTCAAGTTTCAAACTCACTAGGAGTTCCTCAAAAGCTGTACATAGGGTTGCTATGAGTCAGAATGGGCTCAGCAGCACTTAGCAACAACAGGGAGTTCTAAACGGATTACAGAGAGGGCCACGCTTTGACAGATAGATGAATAAGAACACTACCAATAAGAGGGATAGAAATTTCAGATAGAGGAAATGAAAACATCAAAGGCATAGAAGCATGAAAATCCATACAAATGGGAAATAATGTTCACTATGAGCAATGTGTTGAGTATGTATTGTTACTGAAGATGCAACTGAAAGAAGAAGTTGGGGTCAAATCACAAGAGATGAAATAACCTCAACAACAACAATAGGGTTCATAGGCATTGGAGTGCTAACTGCAAGGTTGGCATTTTCAACCCACCAGCCTCTCCATGGAAAAATAACGAGACTATTTGCCCCCTTACAGATTTACAGTCTCAGAACCTATAGAGGGTTGTTATGAGTGAGAATTGGTTCAATGGCAGTAGATGTTAATTTTGGTTTATGATGTTCTTACACTCTCAGCAAATGGGAAGTCATCACGATGTTTGCATGATAGGTGACTATTTTAGCACCATTGTACTGAATTTGAAAGAAGAATCTGGAGACAGGGAAATTAGTCAAGAAATATATGAGAAATCCAAGATACTGAGGATGAGGACTTCAACTATAGGTGGCAAGGAAAAGGAAGGAGGTGACAGAATCAGGAGACATTTAGAAGAAAGTTAAAGGATAAAATGATAAACTGAAACTAAAGTAGGGTAAAAGGGAGCATCACATATGGTTCTGGGATAACATTTTGAGTTTGACACAAATACAATTTTTACACTACTTCTCACTCCTTTTCTTTTGCTAATCTAAACATCTGCATGTAATGTGAGGGGGTTTCAGAAAGTTCGTTGGGAAAATGGAAAGATAATGAAAATTTCCCATAAATGCTTTGAAGTCCCCTTGTATACTGCCATGGCGACAAAGCATTCTGTGCATACCAGAGACTAGAAGAGCTTCTAGGAGCTCATCATTTTCTCGGAAAAGTTGGGCAGCTGAGAGTTAGCATTATAAGGAGGCTGTGCAATCTTCTGCCTTGGTGTTGCTATTTTATAAGCTAGATACCCATCTAACTGTAGTGCTTTAAGTGTGGTCCTATATGAAACCTGAGAGGTGGCCTGTTGGAGTTCTTGTGTTCTCTTCCTGGCCGACAAGTCTATGATTCTATATCGTTTTTATGGCTTTGTCCCAAGGTATATTATTAATTTAGTAAAATAAGTAGATGAAACTGGGAATGTTTTCTGGGCATTATCTTAAAATGTACTAGAAAATACTCTGGAAATTCTTAAATGTAACAAATGGGCCTCCTCAGTAACTTACAGATACCTCCATGAGATTTCTCAGAGTGTGCCTGATCGAACTAGTATTGTAATACTCTTTGCTCTAGAAAATGGAAAGTTATGAAAAATCCTGGTACACATTAGCATAATAAGAGCCCTGAAATATAGGTATGAAAAAAGCTTTTAGGGAAATTTCACCTAGTATTTCCCAAAAGAAAAAAAATGATACATGTACCCATCTTCATGTCTATGTAATTATCACTCTACATATGTATTTGGTGTTCTGTCTACCTATCCACTAAGCTATTTAATTTATCTATCTGCTGTTTAGTCTCATATGTAGCTAGGACTTCATAAAACACACACATTCTGTTATTCAAACTTATTATTTATATCATAAGAAATTCTGATTGAACATCTAAACTTATCCAAAGATTATCTTTGATTAATCTGATGAGTTCTTTTTAAATTACAGTTTGCTTCTCTATAAAATGGAGATAATAACATCTACCTCATCAGACTGTTGTGAGGATTAAAGAATTGTCTGAAGCACCTGGAAGAGGGCCTGGTACCTTGTAAATTATTCCACATGTGTTAGCTTCCTGTCATCTGCTTCTCCATTAAGTTTTGGCATCTAATATATCTTACAGGTAATTTAAATATTTTAGGTGCAGCTTGTTGTTGTTATGTACTGTGGAGTCGGTTCTGACTCATAGTGACCCTGTACAGGGGGCTTCCAAGGCTGTAAATCTTTACGGGAGCAAAAAGCTTCATCTTTCTCCCATGGAACGGCTGGTAGATTCGAACTGCTGACCGTGTGATTAGCAGCCTGATTTGTAACCACTATGCTATCAGGGCAGCCTAGGTACTTAAAACCTTGGGTTTCTACTAGGAAATGGAGACAGTAACCTAGAAAATCAAGTGGTGGCCCCTCAATAATCCCATTATATAAAGAAATGTGTGTCTGCAAACAAGGGCTGCTATGCAAAAAGAATGATATTCATAATAGGTAGGAGGAATATGGGCAGTTGGTTTTCACTTCTACAACAGAATGAAACACCGCCCAGTCCTGCTCCATTCACACAGTTTAGGTTGTATATAAACCCATTGCTTCTGTCATTGTGTCGAACTATCTTCGTGGAAGTCTTACTTTTTTTTGGTTGATATTCCACTTTACCAAGCATCATGCCCTGCTGCAGGGGCTGGTCCCTTCTAAAACCATATCCAAAGTAGGAGTGTGTTTCACCATTCCTGCTTCTAAGGAGAATTCTGCCTACACTTCTAATACATTTTTGTTTGTTCTTCTGGAAGTTCATGGTACTTTTTTTTTTTTCCTTCAAGTTTTTATTGTGAGGTTTACATTGGAGAACATTAGGTTTGCACTCATTCATCCTATAGTATTTCATTTCCTTGCAATGATTACAATCCCCTCTATGCATCATCAAATTTCCTTGCAATGATTACAATCCCCTCTATGCATCATCAAATAACCAAAGGGTACACCACACAGGCCTGTACCCCCCGGCCGCCAGCACACAGCCCTTCTTCCTCCCTGACTCCAGTGTCCCCAGCTGCTCCATCTGTCCACGTCATCCTCTCTGTCTCCATCCCTGGCATCACTGTCTCTCAGGGTAGGGTCCCACTCTCCACTCCTTTTGTCAAAAAACATCTACCTCTATATTCCTACCCTCAAAGTCAGTCCTGATGGCAATTATTCACTATTGTACCACAAGAGTCTTATCCCCACTTCCTTTCACCAGCCCAGACCCATCAAATTGGAAATCATTCAGTGGTGATTCTACCTTTTCCCACCCTGTCTGGAATACGCTCCCTCTTGAAAGCTTGTAAGCCACTCACTTCCTGCTATTACAGGCCCCCCATTTTGGGTAGCCAATGTTTAAGTTGCCCAATTCCTGTCAACCCTGTGTATCGAGGGGGTGGGAGTGATCTTTGATGTAAAGATTTGTTCCCTTTTTTGAGCTACTACATCCATAAGGAGCTCTGGTAGCGTAGTGGTTATGAATTGGGCTGAGAACCGCAAGGTCGGCACTTCAAAACTACCAGCTGCTCCATGGGAGAAAGATGAGGCTTTCTGCTCCCGTAAAGATTTACAGTGCAGGGTCGCTATGAGTCGGAATCGACTCCACGGCACATAACAACAACACCATCCATAAGTATAGGTAAAGTTCATCAAATTGTAGCAAGTTACTCTTCCCCTCCCCCTTCTTTCTTCTTCTAGTTGAGTTCTGATCATCCAGCATCGAAGCCAGGTCAAGTTGGTACTATCTGCACGTATGGGTGTTCTTGTGTATCTCTCCTCACTTCATATGAGCTTGATGCTTCACGTTCTGCTCTAGTCCTCTGTGGCCATGTCACTGCCTCTGGGCCCAGGTGTCCCTGGGTCTTGCCATATTGCTGACCATCCAGGTCTCCACCTGGGTTCACAGGAGTTTATTGAATGTGGTCGGGCTTAGCTCACAACTTCATTGCTGTTTTTTTTCCCCTCTTCCCCTTATCGGTGACCAACGTGGTCACCAGCCAGACCATATGCCTGCTTATGTATTCCGCTTGAGTCTCAGTCTTATGAGGGGGTTTGGTCTGAGGAGTCCCAACCACTTGCCTTGATGGTTCCCAGGCAAACAGATTACTTGTTCTTGTAGTAATCAATCAGACTGCCGTTATTGTTACTGATTTTTCCTGCCAGTCTGTCTTTCACAAAGCATCTTCTATTCTTCTAGCTGCTCCAGGCTGGTCTACTCATCCTTTCCAGGGGAAATTTCCTACCTTAGTCGGTTCTGGATGGGGTTCTGGATTCCAC
>NW_006408585.1:16674459-16683783 GCF_000296735.1 Chrysochloris asiatica
ATCACTTGGACCTCTTTTTGCAGGTATTGAATTGTTTCCAGTGCTGTACCTGTCTTATTTTCTTGTTTCTACAGCACTTTCCAGACTTCCTTATTTTTCTCAAACCCTCTGTGTAGTGTTTGCATACTGCTCAGTATCATTTTCCTGAATACCTTATCAGGCATTTCCAAAGCCTGCCCTCCTTCCAATGTGATATCTAGGTCTATCTCCAGCTCATTTGTCCCAGTTACTCTATCTTGTTTTTGCACACATGCTGGTATGGTCAGCTGTTTCTTGTAACAACTTCAAAAGTTAGCTATGACCTACCTCAATAATTATATGAATTGCATGTTAATGCTTTATTATGCTTTCTGATTGCCTCCAGGTAGATGTGATCAGGAGATGGGTTTCCCTTTTCACTCTTATTGCTCAACTCAAAGTAACTGTAACAGGTGTTCACTGTCTATCTGGTGTATAGTGGATGGTGTGATTTTATGGAGTTATGATTGTAGCTTGACTATATGACCGCAATTGCTGTCTCCTCCTCGGTAATGTAGGGAGAGAAATAGCCCCTTTAAGGTAAAAAATGGGACCACAAAACAGCAATAGCAAAAAATATATATATACCAGATTGGATACTCTCATCTATAATCACAGAAAAAAAATCCTGTAGCAAAATATGAGTATAAATTTAACATCCCTCTCTCAGCTTTTTGCCTTCAAGGCTGCCTGAGTAACTTCAAGATGTCACTGTTGGTCCTTATGATATAACGTAGAATTTAATTTTCATCCCATTTCCTTTTTATTCTGTCTCCCACTCCACAACCCCTGTTCAGGCCTTTTTACTAGTAATTAACAGATCAGGGATGGCTGTATCTCTTTTGCACTGCCATTTGGTTTTAAGTGGAAACTTTACCTTTAGATACTGTCGAGCAGATCTGTGTGCATGTGTAGTAGTGGATGCTCCAGGACTAGGGGAGTATCCACTTGCTCAGGCACCCCCTCTAGTCACCAGAATGGAGATGTGCAGACAGCAAGATACCAATGAACAGAGACAAAAGAAAAGAATGTCCACACCTTTATCTCGGAGGATGAGTCAGATGTCCAAGGTCGGAGTGTTGCTGTGATCCTTCACTGAATCTGTCTCTCCCAAGACCGCCACTCCGGGAGCCACTGAGGCAGGCCCGCTGATCAGAAAACACTGGTTTTCTTCCTTCTGCTACAAATTCCACTGGCTGTAAGCCTTCAAACTTTCTAAATGTTCCCTTAGATCTAGTTCAGAGTTCTGGGACTGTCCCTTGAACCTGCTTTGTCCAGTATTCTGTGTTTTTGCTGGAGGAGGTTTGCACTAGACTTCTCCCTATCCACCATTAAGCCCACCTCTCCTTTCATCTTCTTTTGATGCTTTCTATGTCATTCAATAATTTGCCCACAAAATCCTTCAATAACGCAAATTGACGTTTGAATTTTTTCTTCAGTTCCCTCAGCTTGAGAAATGCTGAGCATGTTCTTCCCTTTTGGTTTTCTAACTCCAGGTCATTGCACATGTCATTTTAATATTTGACTTTGTCTTCTCTTGCTGACTTTTCTGTTCAACTCTTGTACCTCCTCACTTTTTCCATTTGCTTTAGCATCTCTACACTGGAGAACAAGCTTCAGTTTCTTCTGACATTCATTTTGGTCTTTTCCTTCTTTCCTGTCTTCTTAATGACCTTTTGCTTTCTTCCTGTATGATGTTCTTGATGTCTTTAGTGTGTAATGCATCATATGTGTTCTTCAGATGATCTCTAAATTCAAGTGGGATATATTTAAGAAGCTCTGGTAGTGTAGTGGTTATGAATCAGACTGCGAACCTTAAGGTCAGAACCAGATTTTTTATTTATTGAAATTCTGTATTGCATGATGCTAGCAAAAAGCCGAGAGAGGGATGTTAAAGCAGTTTGAAACTACCAGTCACTCCGTTGGAGAAAGATGAGGCTTTCTGCTCCTGTAAAGATTTATAGTCTCAGAAACCCTCTACAGGGTCGCTATGGGATAGAACCAACTCGATGGCACTTAACAACAACATATTCAAGGTCATATTTTGGCTCTCATGGACTTGTTTTCATTATCTTTAGCTTCAACCTGAATTTTCATATGAGCAGCTGATGGTCTTTTTCCACAGTCTGACCCTTGCCTTGTTTTGCCTGATAGTTTAGAGCTCTTCTACCATCTCTTTCCACAGATGTAGTCAGATTGATTTCTGTGTATTCCATCTGGCAAGGTCCATGTGTATAGGCATCTTTTATGTCATTTAAAAGAGGTATTTACCATGAATAAGTTGTTATCTTGCAGAATTCTATCATTTCTGTGCTTGATTATGAACCGGACCTTTCTTGGAAGACAGTAGCCTTGACTCATATGTTGCAAATCTTAAAGGTATTAGCTGCTAGCTGTCACCTAAATGCACTCATGGAGAGGTGTTCTATTCCCTCCCCCCCTTGAAAAATTATTAACCAAAAAATCTCAACCCACTGCTGTTGTTAAGTGTCACTGAGTCAATTCTGACTCATAGCAACCCTATCTAGGGTTTTCAAGGAATAGCTGGTGGTTTGAACTGCTGATGCTACCAGTCCAATGCCAGGACTTTTACTCATAGTTACCCTGCATAGGATCTCTGAGACTGTAAGTCTTTATAGGAGCAGAAAGTCTCATCTGGTAGGTATGAACTGTTAACCTTGTGGTTAGCAGTCCAGTCCTTATCCTACTACATTGTTACCGGAATAATTACAGCAAAGCTTTTCAATGGCTGCTACCCTATTCTATGGAACTCTAGTAGTGTAGTGGTTATGAGTCAGGCTGCTAACCTCAAGGTCAGCAGTTCAAAACTATGAGCCATCCTGCAGGAGAAGGATGAGGCTTTCTGCTCTTGTAAAGATTTACAGACTCAAACTCTATGCAGGGTTGCTGTGAGTTGTAACCAACTCCATGGCATATAACCACCACCACCCTATTCTAGGAACCAAGGCTGCAGGCCTGGGGGTCCAGAATAAGGAACTGACCTCATTGGTATAATTCTCTTTTTCATGGGTGCCCTATCTTCTACAATAAGAAGTCAGACACTGGAAACAACAATTGTACAACTGCTACTTCTGTTTCCCTAGCTGATATTTTGAAGTCAAGTTGTTCATGTACAGCTCTGTCCCAATTTTCTTATCCATAAAATAAGCACTACAAAAATCTACCTTCCCAGGACAAATATTAAAAATTAACATTTGGAACAGAGGTAGAATAGTGAAGAGGAAAGGGAAATACAATCTGCATTTTTTCTTAATCTAAGATATTTTACAAAAAATTTATATGTCTTTATCTATTGACATGATCCTACTGAATCCAATTCCTAAATGGATATTGAGAAATCAGTTTTTTTCCAAACTGAAAAAGAATAGAACTCACTTCCTCCAATGTATCTGCAACACCTGTTAAAGTCATTTATTTGAAAACACTAGTAAGTTAATTTTACACTATGACATAATGACGCTGGGTGGCTTGTGGCCACAGTTGATGTTGCAGCATCAATAGGCTTCCTGTTTGTTATTAGTTCCCAATTTAAAATTTGCATCATAAATCACTGACTTCCTTAGTATTTATGACTTGCTGCAGTTCAAATAAAAAACAAAATAATAAAAAAAAACTTTCATCAGTTTTTCTTATAAAACTTCAGTCCAGACCCAATGTTTTAAATTGAAAACGCATAACATATAGTTCTGTAGAGAAGAGAAGAACATGAGACAGGAAAATGCTGATGCTTAGAGCATAACCCTGAATAAAACCAAAAAACAATCCAAATGATGCTTTTGTCCACAATGAACTGTAGTCAAGGAGAGTGAAGTTATTGAGACAAACAAAAGTATGAGCTGCATGCCACTGAAAGGAACAATGGTGTGAACCAGTAGCACAGTGAAGTGGGGAAAAATTCAGCTCCAATCTAAAATCCAATTGAAAGAACTTTAATTTCCTCTATGGTGCTGTAGGATCAGCACTGGACTGTGAACCACAAGGTTGACAGTTTAAACCCACCAGCTGCTCCTCAGAAACTCTATAGAGGAACATTATGAGGCAGAACCAACTAGATGGCATTTAACAACAGCAACAATATAGTGACTTGAGGAGAACACAGGGGCTCTGTAGAAAAAGCACTGGATTGCACAAAACAAGGATGAAGTTTGAGCCTACAGGTCACTCTGTGAGACAAAGATGAGGCATTCTGCTCCTGCAAAGATTTACAATCTCAGAAACTGTATACAGGGTCACTAGGAGGTGGAACTGATTGATGACACTTCACATAACAACTATGATAGTTCTGCATGTATCTATGAGGCTGGAGTCACTAGCAAGGCATATAGGTACTTATAGATCCAGACTAGCTTTACCTGCTTTCATTGCATCATGGCTTCGTCTTGCTTCCTTCTCCAGGAAATACAACTGAGGATACAGATAGGAACATGGTTACAGCTTTACTTTCTCCTTTTATCAGGATAGTTCCTGGGAACAGAGGAAAGGGAACAGTTTACGTTGTGAAAGTCAGAGGCAATGGAAGATAAAGACTGAAGTGTGTATCTAGCACTGTTTAAGAACTGAAACACCTCAAAGAAGAAGTCCTAGATTGTGTTCAAACAGCTTGTCTTCCATCAAGAAGATAAACAGCACACAGCTGAAATAAGAGTAAACAAATTAAGATCACATACAATGTAGTTCGAATTAAATGTTCCATTAATTACACTCCATTTCATTTAATTCTCATACCCTACTTTACATAAATACTTCTTTTAGAAGTTGTAAATTTCTACATTTCTTTTACTACTTAAGTAGATGCTACTTCAGGAGAAACGTCCATATCTAACACTTGCTTCTAGCCTTAAACACTGTACTTAACTATACACACACCATACACACACACATGAGGGGGCTTAAATCAGCTCATGGAAAAGCTTAATTAAAAGATAATAGAATTTTTCTTTTTGGGGACCCCTCAAGTGTATGTGTAAATTAAAGTTGTTAAGACTAATAAAAGAAGAGATTAATAGAAATGAGGTGGTTGTTAAGTGTTTTCAAGTCAGTTCCAACTCATTGCAACCCTGTATAAGGTTTCCGAGGAGCTTTGAATTTCAACCACCAACCTTACTGTTTAAACTGATTTTATGGTCAATTGTTTATCCTATAGTACCACACACAGAACTCCAGGAAAGAAGTAGTCGAGTAAAAATACCTTAGTCTTAGAACTCTAGAGTTTGACACATAGGAGAGTCCGCAAGGTATATGTTATGAATGAATGGTTTAGATAGATACTTTTCCAGGAGAGAAAAAAATAACATCAACAGAGTAAGACATGAAAATGGAATGCTGATAAAACTGAGAGAAGACTAACTACCTAAGAGCTAAAGGAGGTTAGTATAAAATCACAGGAAATAAGGTTCAACAGTGTAGACCACGAAAGCCCGTAACAGATGCTTATATTTGATGCCCCAGAAAATGGAGTCTGATGAATGGTGGAGCAACAGTATCTGAAGAAGATAAATAGCCTTGGCATGTAGGATGGCTTAACATCACCCAGTTCAGCCATCCAGTCCTAAAGTGATGACCAGAAAGGGAAATTAATGGAAAGGAAAGGATATGAATAGGAATCATTTCAAAGAAAGCCTCAGCAGGATTTAATAAGCACTTTTCAACAGATCAAAATTGTTGGACTTAGACCACAACAGAAGAGGTAAGAAAATGAGTAACACTTGTATGGAAAGAAATAAATATAAGATCTAGGAAACAGAAGTCAGACCATGGAGTTAAAACCTGCAACCTCGACCAAGGCATTAATCAATTCTTTCCTCAAAGTCAGAGGGGAGCCTCACTTCCATGGATACTTTCATTCTGCAAGTTTAAGATACAGATACCACAGTCGTTGGCAGTAGCAGACTTTCTGGAACTTAGAAGGGAGGACTTCAAGCCCATTTCCCAAGGCAAGGTACTTCTGACTTCATCAAACCTTTCACACCTGGTCATGCATTCCTCTTGTAAGACTAAGCCAAAGTTTCTAGGAAAGCTTTCACCTAGTGTAACATTTAGGTCTGTGCTGAACATTGGCAGATGACAGCAGCTCTGTTTCTTATTGAAGCATTTTCAATACTCTATGTGATGTGTATAATGAACGAACCTCTCACCATCACTGTCGATAAACACATCAGCATACTTAGAGCCAAAAAAGGACTACAAAATATCATATACTATGCATTCTCTTTACATTTTGCCATTGTGAGAGTGTTAAGCTTTGCATCTTTCTTAGATGGGGATGTTACATTTGTTGTGGTTTTGGCCATCTGGGAATCCCATTAATGCTCCCATTGTCCAGATATCTATTCAGGAAGAAAGATGACATCCATGAAAGGTAAATGGTGGTGCATCTATGTAACATTTAGCAGAAATGTTGTAATACAGCAATGTGAAACACACAAAACACTAAATCATAAAGTTGGCAAGTTACAAAAAAAAACAAAAAAAAACCCACAAGCAGCAAGATTCCATTTACATTATCTAAAAGCTGTACAGAGCCTCTGTGGTGAAAGCAGTTGACAACAGTTGGCTGCTAACCTAAAGGTTGGAGGTTTGAGCATACACAGTGGTGTCTCATAAGAAAGGCCTGCTGATCAACTTCTGAAAATTTAGCCACTGTGCCAATCAATCTCATGGGGGTTTTCCTCTTTATCAAGCATGAAGTTCTTCCCCACGGACTGGTCCCTCCTGGTAATATGTCTAAAGCATGAGAGACAAAGTCTGACTACCTTGCCTTCTAAAGAGCATTCTGGTTGTACTACTTTTGACTCAGATTTGTTTTTTTTGTTCTGGCAGTCCATGGTACTCAAATGCATCAATTCTTTTATGGTCTTTCTTATTCATTGTCCAACCTTCACATGCAATGAGGCTATTGAAAATACCATGACTTGGGGCATGTCTTACTTAGTCTTCGAACTGTTGTCTTTTTTCCTCAGCCTTTTAAAGAAGTTGTGTGTAGCAGGTTGGCTTAATACCGTACTTCATTTTATTTCTTGACTGCTGTTTCCATGAGTGTTAATGGTGAATCCAAGCAAAATGAAGCCTTTGACAACTTCAATCTTTTCTCTGTTGCTATAAATGTGGTTCATTGGTCCAGTGGTGAGGATTTTTGTTTTCTTTGCATTGAGGTGCAACCCATACTGAGGTTGTGGTCTTTCATCTTCATCAGTAAGTATTTTAAGTCCTCTTCCCTTTCAGCAAGCAAGGTTGTATTCTCTGCATATCGCAGGTTGTTAGTGAGTCTTCCTCCAATCCTGATGCCACATTTTTCTTCATATAACCCGGCTTCTTGGATTATTTGCTCATCATACAGATTGAATAAATATAGTAAAAGAATACAACCCTAGCTCCCACCTTTCCTGATTTTAAACCAATCACTGTGCCCTTGTTCTGTTCGAATGACACTGCCTTTTGGTCTAGTACAGTTCCTTATGAGCACAATATAGTGTTCTAGAATACTTAGTCCCAAGATCAATTTGATATCAGCAATGATATTCTTTACTACATGTCCTCATCTGAATCCAGCTTGAGTTTATGGAAATTCTCTGTCAATGAGCTGTTATAGATGTTTTTCAATTGTTTTTAGCAAACTTTTTATTTGCATGTGGTATTAATGATACTGTTCGATGATTCCTGCATTCTGTTGGGTCACTTCTCTTTGGAAGGAGTACGAATCTGGATCTCTTTCAATCAATTGGCCAGGAAGCTGTCTTCCAAATTTCTTGTCATATTTGAGTGAGTGCATCCAGTGTTGAATCATTTTGTTGAAAGATTTCAATTTATATTCCATCAATTCCCATTACCTTGTTCTTTGCAACACCTTCAGTAAACCTTGTACTACACCTCCTTCCTTCAATCCCATTGGCTCTTGATCATATGCTACCTCTGAAAATGACTGAATATTGACTATTTCTTTTGGTACCATGATTCTGTGTATTCCTTTCATTTTCTTTATTTTCTGGATCATTCAATATTTTGCCCATGAATCTTTCAGGGTAGCAAGTCAAAGCTTGGATTTTTTTCTGCAGTTCTGAGTTGAGCATGTTCTTCCCTTTTGGTTTTCCAACTCCAGGTCTTTGCAAATTTGATAATACTTGACTTTGTCTTCTCAAGTTTGAAATGTTTTGTTCAGCTCTTTTGCCTCCTCATTTCTTAGATTTGCTTTAACATCTCTATGCTGGAGAGCAAGTTTCAGAATCTCCTCTGACATCTGCTTTGGTCTTTTCCTTCTTTCTTGTCATCTTAGTGCCCTTTTGTTTCCTTCCTGTATAATGTTCTTGATGTTATTCCAGATCTCTTCTGGTTTTCAGTCACTAGTGTCTAATGCATCAGATTTGTTCTTGAGAGATCTAAACTCATGTGGGATGTGTTCAAAATCATATTTGGGCCCTATGGACTTGTTTCAGTTTTCTTCAGCTTCAGCCTGAACTTGTATATGAGCAATTGATGGTCTATTCCACAATCCTCCCATGGCCTTATTTTGAATGATGATATAAAACTTCTCTACCATCTCTTTCCACTAATGTAGTCAATTTGGTTTCTGTGTATTCCACTTGGTGAGGTCCATGCGTATCCTGTTGTTGTTATTAGGTACCATTGAGTAAGTACTGACTCATAGCAAACCTATGAACAGCATAACAAAACACTATCTGGTTCTGTGCCAACCTCACAATCGTTGTATTTCAGCCCATTGCTGTTGCCAGTGTGCCAATCCATCTAGTTGGGGTTCTTCTTTTATGCTATTTAAAAAGGATATTTTCAATGAATAAGTTGGTCTTGCAAAAGTCTGTCAAGCGATATCCAGCATCATTTCTATTACCAAGGCCATATTTTCCAACTACTTATCCTTCCTCTTTGTTTCCAACCTTTGCATTACAGTTGTTGTTGTTAGGTGCCATCAAGTTGGTACCAACTCATAGTGACCATATGGATAGCAGAACAAAACACTGCCCGATCCTGGGCCAACCTCACTACTGTGGCCACACTTGAGTCCATCGATGCTGCCATTTGGCCAATCCATCTCATTGGGGGTCTTCCTCCTGACAATATGTCCCAAGTATGAGAGACGAAGTTTGGCCATCCAAGAAGCACTCTGGCTACACTTCTTCCAACACAGATCTGTTGGTTCTTTTGGCAGCCTATGGCACTTTCAATATTCTCCTCCAACACCATAACTAAAAAGCATCAATTCTTCTATGGTCTTCCTTATTCACTGTCCAGCTTTTGCATGCATATGAGGTTATTGAAAATACCATGGCTTAC
>NW_006408585.1:16684222-16691001 GCF_000296735.1 Chrysochloris asiatica
TGTATGATGTTCTTGATGTCATCCTGCAACTCTTCTGATCTTCGGTCTTTAGTGTTTAATGTATCAATCTGTTCTTCAGATGATCTCTAAATTCAGGTGGTAGACATTCAAGGTCATATTTTGGCTCCCCTTGACTTGTTTTCATTTTCTTCAGCTTCAGTTTGAATTTGCATATGAGCAATTGATGCTCTGTTCCAAAGTCTGCCCCTGGCCTGTTTTCACTGATGATATGGAGCTTTTGCCTTGTTTCTTTCTGCAGATGTAGTCAATTTGATTCCTATGTATTCCATCTGGTGAGGGTCCATGTGAATAGTCATCTCTTGTGCTGTTTAAAGAAGGTTATTTGAAATGAACAAGTCATTGGTTTTGCAGAATTCTATCATGCATTCTCCAGCATCATTTCTATCACCAAGGCCATAGTTTCCACCTACTGATCCTTCCCCTTTGCATTCCAATCACCAGTAATGATCAGTACATCTTGATTGCATGTTTAATCAATTTCAGATTGAAGAAGTTGGTAGAATTCTTCTATTTCATCCTCACTGGCTTTAGTGGTTGGTGCATAAATTAACTGGTTTTCCCTGTAGGCACGTGGATATTATCCTATCACAGTGTTGTACCTCATGACTGATCTAGGTACATTCTTATTGACATTGAATCCAACACCATTCCTCTTCAATTTGTCATTTCTGGCATCGTAACCACGCGGTCATCAGATTCAAAATGGCCAATACCAGTCCATTTGAGCTCACAAATGCCTAAGATATTGATGTTTATGTGTTCCGTTTCATTTTTGACAACTTCTATTTTTCTCAGATTCATACTTTGTACATTCATGTTCCAATTTTCAATGGATGTTTACAGCTGTTTCTCTTCATTTGCAAATGAAGGTCCCACTGGCTTTTCTCTCATGGGCTTTACTCCATTTGCATCATCGTGGTCAACTCTACTTTGAGGAAGCAGCTTTTCCCTAGTTGCATTTTTAGTGCCTTCCAACATGAGGGGCTCATTTTCCGGCACTATATCTGACATGTTTCTCTGCTCTCCATAAGGTTTTCAGTGACTAAATATTCGGAAGTAGTTCGTCACTCCATCTTTTTAGTCTGTCTTCGTCTGGAAACTCATCTGAAACCAGTCCACCAAAGGTGACCCTGCTGGTATTCAAAATACCTGTCGCACAGCTTTCAGAATCACAGCAACTCACAAGCCACTACAGTACAACAAACTGACAGATTAGTGGTGGCCAATTGTCAGTAATTATCCATTTTATCAAAAATCACTATTTTTGGTGCATAAATTTGAATAATAGTGATTTTAACTGGTCTGCAGCATTATACTTCAAGATCGGTCTTGAAATATTCTTTTTCATGATGAATGGAATGTCATTCCTGGCATAGTTATAACTATGTGATTATCAGATTCCGAATGGCCAATAACAATCTATTTCACCTTACTAATGCCTAAGATACCAATGTTTATGTGTTCCATTTCATTTTTAACAACTTCCAATTTTCCTAGGTTCATACTTTATACATTCCAAGCTCCAATTATTAATGGATTTTTGCAGTTGTTTCTCCTCATTTTGAATTTGTGCCCCATCAGCAAATGTAGATCCCGAATCCTTACTCTATGTGCACCATCACAGTCAACTCTACTTTTAGGATGCTGCTGTTCCCCAGTCATATTTTCAGAGCCTTCCTACCTGAGTTGTTCATCTTCTACCACTATATCTGACAATTGTTAGTGCCATCAAATCAGTTCCAACCCATAGTGACCATGCAGTTCAAACTCACCTTACAGTCCAACTCATTATCCTGCAGTGCCACACCAAGACTTCATACCTGACAATACTGTGGTACTATCCATAATATTTTAATAGTCATAGTGTGGTACTATGGGATTACCAGCAGGCTCACCTGTGGTGGATAGGTTTCAGCTACGCTTCTCGATTAATACTGGGAAGAAAGAGAGGCGAGCTACTTCCAAATGTTTGCCACACTAAACCTTAATTTATAACTCTATATAAGGAGCTGTGGTAGTGTAGAGGTTACTAGTTGGGCCTCGAGCTCAACAGTTCAAAACTACCAGCTGTTCCATGGGAGAAAGATAAGGCTTTCTGCTCCTGTAAAAATGTACAGCCTTGGAAACCTTATGCTGGGTCACTATGAGTGGGAACCAATTCAACAGTACACTACCACCATAAAGGGTTCAGGGACTTGGTAGTGTATTGGGTTATGAGCTGGTCTGTTAACCACAAGGTAAGTATTTCCAATCTAGCAGCTGCTCCACAGGAGAAAGATGAGGCTTTGAGCTCTCGTTAAGATGATAGTCTCAGAAACTCTATACAGGGTCACTATGACTTGAAACCCACTCAACAACACACTACTACCACCACCATGGAGGTTTTTAATCTACTCTTACACACATGATATCACCAGAAGTTCAATGGAACCTGGGTTTTAGGTTTTAACTCATTAAAAACTCTAAAATCACGTATATGGCAAAGTCTGCAGATTTGCTTTTTGAAAGGAGAAGGGAGGATTGGATAAAGTTAAAATGGAATGCAATGAGAGTGTACATAGGAGTTTCAACTACATTAACAGTAAGTCATATATTTATTAAGCTGGGCAGTGTGGACATGAGTATGCATTGCATAATTCCTCATACCTCTCTGTAGCTTTGAAATACATTTTACACCATATTTGACTGAAGTCTTCAGGTCTTGGCTGAGAAAAAAGGCAGAAGTCTCACTGGCCCTGGGAATTCTGCAACATAAGGAGAAACTCTCTTTCCTCCCTCCTCAGTGTAGAAAAGACCCACACCCATGGAAGGCAGATAACAAGAAGAGAGATGATCCCTTTCTAAAGTTGTTCAGCTACTTGTAAGCCCAGGTATCTTTTATTCAGCTCTTATCAGTGAACTTTATAAAACTTCAGTTCCCAGGGAGAAGAAGAATATCCCTTCTTAACATTCCTTCATGAGGGAAAGGACTTCCTCCTATTACCCTGCTCAAGAAGGCAAATATCTGGAAGCCACCAAAATACTTAAATGTCTGAGCCTTGTCCACTCACAGAACCAGATTAGTAAAGCACTATTAACCCCACAATGAAAACACATTAGTTTAGGGTTTTCTTTCATCCTAAACTCAGTTTATAAACACAGCCTTATCACTAAGAGAATGTTTATCTTCATGTATTATAAGTAGAGTTCCCAAAATCAACAGTAGCTAATGAAATTAAGTATAAATGTTAGAAAATCTATTTTCTCTTTCCAACAAAATTGACACAGATAACTGTTTACACAGAGTGTGGTTCATTTTAAGCATCTTCTTTAAGATTAATCTAGTTGCTTTTTACACTTACTGACATAAGTTTAAGAAGGTCAGAAGTTAAATCTAAGAATCTCCAACTTTTCCAATTACTTAAACCAAATTTCTAAAACAAGTTAAGAGATAGAGCTTTTTATAGCTGTGCAGAGCCAAGAGTTAGAACACATTGTAGTAATTTATGATCATTGATCTGGGAAGTGGTTGATGACAAAGGAAACGTAATTACAGCTTTCTGTTCCTCCCACTTCTAACTAGTTGCCTAAGAGGCCATTGAGCTTCCATGCTTATTTCTATTTATATGTAAACTTCCAGAGGCTAATTTGACTAAATATCCTAATTAACCTTGACTTTTCTAAAAGATTCTCCTAAGGGTTAATAATATAGTTCTGTATCTATCATCATTTTTCACTTTAGGATCACATTTGTTATGCATAATTGCTAATGAAATGATGAAACAAATAGGAGTGTAGATGGACCACAGTGCAAATTTTATATGTGTCTCAGTTCTTAAACATTAATACTTAGAAATCTTTACAATAAAATCTTTACAATAAAATCCCTAACAATACAACACAGCTTTAAAAAAGATAACTTACCTCCTATTCTTTTTCCCTGGTGTGAGCAAGTCAATAACTAAAGCTGTTGTTGTTAAGTGCTTCTGAGTCAGTTCCAACCCATAAGTGTATAGGGTTTCCAAGGAGCTGCTAGTGAGCTTGAACTGCCAACCTTGGAGCTTCAAACCAACTTTGCAGTCCAGCCCATTAACCCACAGTGCCACACCAGGATTCCAGTGTTTTCTAAATTTAAATGGGGGGGCTGATAGGGATTTAATTGCGTTCCTCCTAAAATAGGTTGTTGTTGTTGTTGTTAAGTGCCATCGAGTTGGTTCCGACCCATAGCGACCCTGTACAGGGTTTCCGAGGGTGTAAATCTTTATAGGTATCAAAATCAAAACCTCTGTATGTGTAACTCTGATGCTGTTTGGAAATATAACTTATCTTTTGTTGTGTTGATGGCATCCTCCCAGTGTGGGATGGGTCCTAAAGTAACCGCTTGTGAGTTGCAGCTAATAGGAGATAGAAACGCAGAGGGAGGCCCACTGTCTGTCAGGCAGATGCAGCTACATAAGGAGCAAGGAGACACAAGTGATTGCTGGTAGACACTAGACATTAGCAGAAAGTAGGACAGGACTCATAAAAAAAATTACACAACCAAGACCTAATATGAATGTCTCGCCTCCAGAACTCTGAAGTGATAAATTTCTGTTTTTTAAAGTCACCCATTTTGTGAGATTTTGTTATACAAGTCCTGGGAAACTAAGACTGTGGGGCAAGAGGTCTAAGATTCAACTCATGAAGAGTTAGATCCTTGAAGAGTTAGATCCTGAAACATTTGGGATAGGTAATGTGCATAGTAGCTCAGGGTCAAGGGGTGGGGAAAGGAGATCCAAATGTATAAATTAGCACTCATATTAGAAAAAGCATTTTTTATTGTTGATAACTTTTCTCTCAAATCCTTAGTCTGCCTAGGACAATATATACTATTCTATTCAGGTATGTGGAGTTCTGGTGTGGCAATGTGGGATTATGAGCTGGGTTGCAAAGTCAGTTTGAACCACAAGGTCGTTGGTTCAAGCTCACCAGTTGCTCCTTGGAAACCCTATACAGGGTCGCTATGGGTCATAACCAACTCGATGGCCCTTAACGACAATAACAATTCAGGTATGCATAGTCAATGGAGTCCTGGTGTGGTGCTGTAGGGTAAGCACTGGACTGTTAACCACAAGGTCCCCAGCAATTCCTTGGAAACCCTGCACAGGGTCCCTATGAGTCAAACAGACTTGATGGCACTTAATAACGACACCACCACACATCATTGTTGTTAAGTACCGTGGAGTTGGGTCCAACTCATAGTGACCCTGCACAGGGTTTCCAAGGCTGTAAATCTTTCTCCCACGGAACGGCTAGTAGTTTTGAACTGCCGGCCTTGAGGATAGCAGCCCGATTCGTAACCACTATGCTACCAGAGCTCCATCACACATAGTCACTATTTAATGGTCACTTTGGTTTGTTTACTCAGTCATCTAGAACTTCTTCCCTGTTATGAATTGAACTGTATCCCTGAAAATTATGTGTTGTAAATTCTAACCTCTGTGCCTGTGGTTATAATCCTACTTGGGAATGGGCTTTCATGGTTATGGTAATAAGGCAGTATTCATGTAGGATGTATTGTGAGTCCATCTCTTTTAAGATATAAAAGAGATTAACAAGCTTGTAAGCAAAGTAGAAATGGGAGAAGATGGATGCAAGCCACAGGGAAATTTCTAAGGTACCAGGAAAAAAAGACGATGAGAGAAAAAGGCTCCCTCTAGAAACAGCACCCTGAATTTGGATTTCTAATGTCCTGTGGTGTTGTAGGATAAGCACTGGACAGCTAACCACAAAGTTGGTGCTTCAAACTCACCAGCCCTCCTTGGAAACCCTACACAAGGTGGCTATGAGTCAGAATTGACTCAATGGCACTTAACAACATAAATTGTGAGAAAATAAATTTTGCTTTGTAAAAGTAATCCACTTGTGGTATTTCTGTCATAGCAGTACTTGATAATTAAGTCAGAAATTGATACTGGAAGAGTGCTTCTCGAACAGATACCTAAAAACAGAAAGTCTCTATCATGTTAGAGAAGATACTTGGCACCAGAAACAGAATGTTGTTATAAATTTCTGGTGAGGCTTTAAAAGAAAATAATGTTTGCAACACTGATGTTCTCCCACGTAAACTATTACTCAAGTCACAATAAAAACTTAGAGACAAAAAAAACTGTATGACCCTTTTAAGATCTTGCTTCGAAATTTCTTTAGTCAGATATCCAAGTTGAAATTATGTTATTATATAGCATAACTATATGTGAACCAACTATTTTTGTATTTAGAATTTTGGACAGGAATAGATTATCTTTTGGAAAACTCTAGGCCTATTAAATAACAGTTTTGAAACCTTTGATATATTTTACATTATTGAGTTGTTAGTGTATTAGTGTATTATGTGCCTGATGTCTAATAAGCAGAAACACTAATCTAAATTGTTAAATCAAGAATCAAGTGCCTTTCTCATTAAATAAAACCTTTTAGCACCTTTTTTCATAAACAGAAAAATGTTTGTTTTGTAACTTTTCTATGAAGTTCTAAATTGTTATGAAGAGTTTTCTATATTAAAAAATTTGTTTAGTTAAAAAAAAACTCTTGTTGTAAAACTATATAAAACTTAACTCATTCAGTAACTGAGGAAAATTTTTGTTAACAGTAAAAACTCCATTTTTGTTCTATATGCTATTGATATTAAAACTTAAAAAGTTTTTATGAATTAACCTATTAAACCTTTAGTTGCAAATAAACAATAACTTTGATCATATTAAAAAAAGAAAGCACAATTAAACATCCCCCTCCCCCCC
>NW_006408585.1:16718852-16719465 GCF_000296735.1 Chrysochloris asiatica
GATTAGATACCCTGACCCCAGACACCATCTAAACCAATAAGAACTCTATAAGCCAACAAACATATGAAGAAATGTTCACAATGACCAGCCATTAGAGAGATGCAAATCAAAACAACAATGAGATACCATCTCACACCAGCAATAACAGCACAGATCAAAGAAGTAGAAGACAATTAAGTGCTGGCAAGGATGTGAAGAGACTGGGACACTCTGACATTGCTGGTGGGATTGCAAAATGCTCCAACCTCTCTGGAAAGCAATATGGCACATCCTCAGAAGTTTGGAAATAGAAATACCTTATGATCCAGCACTTCCTCTACTTGGTATTTACCCACAAGAAATACGAGCCGTAACACAAGTAGATACATGCACACCATTGTTCATAGCAGCACAGTTTACAATAGCAAAAAGATGGAGACAGCCTAAGTGCCCATCAACTGAAGAATGGATAAACTGTGATGCATGCACACAATGGAATACTATGTTACCTTGAAGAACAACAAGGAAGCTGTAAGCTGTCACATAACATGGATGAATCTCAAGGACATTGTGTTGAGTAAAATTAGTCACAAAAGGAGAAACACTGCATAGGACTACTATTGTAAAAGACTAA
>NW_006408585.1:16719805-16726602 GCF_000296735.1 Chrysochloris asiatica
GGAATAGCCAGAAATAACACCATAGAAAGCTTGTTAGTCCATCTTCTGCCTATAACTGATTGCAAAACCTAAAAAGGGGCTAGAACTCGCCCAGAGAAAGAGGCTTCTTGCAGAGCCTTTGCATTGCCTAAGACTACAGGTGGAATCCTGAACACCATCCAGAATCTTCTGAGATGGGAAATCTCCACTTGAAAGGACAAGCAGATAAGCCTGGAGTGGCTAGAAGAACAGAAGATACTTCTTGAAAGAAAGACCAACAGGAAAAATAAAAATAATAATAATGGCAGTCCAACTGATTACTGATTACAAGAACAAGCAAGTTGTTCGCCCAGGAGACATCAAGGCAAGTGGTTGGGCCCTTCAGGGCAAACCCCCTTCCAAGACTAAGGCTCATGGGGAATACATAAGCAGGCATGCGGTCTAACTGATCACCACGTTGGTCACCTGTAAGGGGAAGTGAGGGAAAAACAGCAATGAAGCTGCGAGCTAAGTCCAACCACATTCAATAGACTGCTGTGAACCTGGGTGGAGACCTGGTTGGCGAGCAGTATGGCAAGACCTGGGGACTCTTGGGCCCAGAGACAGTGCCATAGACACAGAGGACTAGAGTGGAAAGTGAAGCATCCAGTAGATAAGAAATGAGGGCATATGCACAGGAACACCCACATTTACAGATAGTGCCCACTTAACCTGGCTTCAATGGCTGGATGATCAGAACTTGACTAGAGGAAGAAAGAAGAGGAAAAAAAGAGTAATCTGATACCATTTGATGAACTTGACCTACACCTATGAATGCAGTAGCTCAAAAGAGGGAACAAGTCTTTTTAGTGAGGATCATTCCTACTCCTCAGTACACAGGGTAGACAGGGATGGGCAACTTGGACATTGGCTACCCAAAATGGGGGGAGTGGGGGCTTACAAAGGCAAGGAATGACTATCTTACAAACTTTCAAGAGGGAACCTAGATCCAGCTGGCATGGAGGAAGGTAGAATCTCCACTAAGTAGTATCCAATCTGTCTGGGTGGGCCTGATGAAAGGAGTTGGGGATAGGACTCTCTGTCTGGGCGGGGCTGATGAAAGGAGATGCAGATAGGTCTCTTACGATACAGTAGTGAATAATTGTTATCAGGATTGATTGTGAGGGTTGGAAATGTAAAGCTAGATGTTTTGTAGCAAAATGAGGGGAGTGGTTAACTTTGCAGTCCAGGAGAGAAGGTCCCTGGGACCATCAAGGGAGAAGAGCAGTATGTGGGACCCTACCCAGAGAAGCAGTGATGCCAGAGATGGAGGCAGAGACGACGATGTGGAGAGATGGAGCAGCTGGGGACTCTAGACCCAGAGAGGGAGAGGGGCTGTGTGCTGATGACCGAGGAGCAGGTTTGCGGGGTATACCCTTTGGTTGTTTGAGGATGCATGGAGAGGATTGTAATCATGGCAATGAAACAACGTACAATAGGATGAATGTAAAGCTAATGTTCTCCCATGTAAACTATTACATAATTCACAATAAAATCTTTTAAAAACAAATGCTCTTTTCTTCTGTTTTCAACCTCTTACTTTATATACTGTAGTGATGGCAGTTAGCCTGTTAATTTATAGATTTAAGGATATACAGATAAGAGCATCATAGAACAGAAGGAAGCAAAAATATAGTCTAGAAACTGTAGAGTTGTAACTGAATACAGTAACTGAGGAGTCCAGGGTAAAGATAGGGAGGTAGGAAGTAGATAGTTAGAAACACACTTGATGTCTTGCTGCTGGGCTTAGGTATTTCTAATTCTGTGGAGGATCCACAGTTCTTATAGGTTCATTAGAGCCACTAGAAGTAGAAAGTATAATATGGCAATCTGTGCTAACTTGACCATCACTGATATATGGATGGATAGGCCTTTTAAAAACAAGAGTTGCAGGTGGTATATTTTGTAATGACAGAATGAAGCACAGGTTGATGTCACTTAGGACATTGAGGATCATGCCAAGAGACAACATGTCTAAGCAATTCCTTCTGAATAAAGGAATGATGGGTGGGTTTCCAATCAGCAGCCCAATACGTTACCCAAGACACCACCAGGGCCCTTTGAACAAAGCGTAGCTTAATGCTATTCCTGGATCTAAGCCTACACAGTATGTTGGGTTTTGATAGTGATCAAGATTACACATCAACAGACAGTTGAGTGAGCTAAAAGGTTAGCATCATATTATAAGTATGAGCCCAAAAAATGTGTTTAAAAACAGCTGCAATGAGAAGTATTGGAACAGAGCCATGACAACAATGGAACATATCCTGGCCCCTAGGACAGAGTCAGTTGTTTGATAAACTTAATACACTGTTATGTTTTCTGATACTGCTTCTCCAAAAAATTCGTATCTCCCAGGAGCAGACTGAGAAGCTAAAGAATGAGGTTCTAATCTAGCCCTCACTAAAGCAAACTGAAGTGCAAACCTAGTAAAGACTGGCCAATTATCAACTAAGAGACATGGATGATCACCCAAATAATGCTTAAATTTCCTTTATTTTATTTGCTCAGATCAAAAGTATATCTGATCAACTGTCATAAGCAGGAGATTTTTATCTTAACAAGAGAAGATTTTCAAGTATTTGAAAAATTCCCATATCATGAAATAACAATAGATAGCACACTTTCTTCCTAAGAAGCTAAAGTACTTAGACATATATCTCATTTAATGTCAGAACAACTCATTGGAGCTGTTGGGAGAAGAGGACTAAATATGTTCTGTATACAGAGTACTCAGGGCTTGCACAAAAATTTAACTGTAAAATGAAACTGTCACAAATAGAATTCTCAATTATCCTTAGCTTTTCTTTGGCAACTTTCTGACAAAATTGAGTATGTTCAGGGTGGTATGACCATGGACTTTGGTGACATTTTGGATCCAGTTCTATCCATAGGAAACTCATTTCATAATTCAGACTTCTATCAATAAGTACTCATTGACAGTCACAATGTACCAGTCACTGTCTCGAGTCTTAGGAAGTATTGTGGACAAATTGAATTAGTAGGCAATATTCATTCCACCAAGGCATTCTGCTAGCTCAGTGGGCTACGAGTAGGGTTGCTAACCACAAAGGCAGCAGTCCAATCTACGAACTGTTCTGCAGGATAAAGATGAGGCTTTCTCCTATAAAGATTCATAGCCTCATAGACCCTGTACAGGGTCAGTATGACCTGGAACTGATTCCACGGCACATAACCACCAACACCCCCACCATTTATTCTACCTTTCCCCTTTTGAATGACATCAAATAACCTTGGGGAGTACCCTTAGCTCAAAGGGTATATCTGTTGGGCCTGAAGAGTTATGTTATCTCTAATGACAGTGACTGTTTTAGGAATGGGCATGTGACCAAACAGAGATTTTTCCTGCAGACTTCCAAGGAAGTTCTTTCTCACTTTTAAGAGAGACAGGAAAGCAGACACACTCCCTTGCTGATTGCTACTGGCAGTCATCCCATAGCCCCAAGAGGAACTGCCTTACGATTAAACTGACACTGTGGACAGCAGTGTGGAAGATGAAAAAAGGCTAAGTCCTTGATGACTTCATCCAACTTCTGGATATACTAAAACTGAAGTCCACCCCTAATTCTGATTTCCCACTCATATGTACTCTAAAGAATAACCTACTGTACAAGCTATTTTGAAGTGGTTTTCCTATTGCTTATAACAGAAAACATCCTAAGGCAAAAGAATTCAGAAAGAATCATGCTAACAGACAAAAGGAACATGCTTCTCCAATTCCAAGTCCTCCTTTCCCAGATTTCACTCTACTATCAAGATCCAGTATTTGTAACCACATGAACCACAATAGCCCAGGACATAGGCAGTTCATTTCCAACCCCAAGCTCTCCTTAGCCTTCTTCTCTTGCATCACTTGAATCATGGTCCAAACCACTAGATATTCAGGTTTATGAAGGAATCATCCTCATACATAAACTATTTATGAGGTTGCCCCAGGACAACCTAAGGTTAGGGTTATATATGGGACAGGCAAGTGACTAAGCACTTTTTAATTTTTGCCCTTGCTATACCTGATAAGAGTCCTGGTGTGGCACTGTGTGTTAATGCGCCAGACTGCAAAGTCCTTTGAACTGGTTCAAGCTCACCAGCTGCTCCTTGGAAACCCTACATAGGATTGCTATGGGTCAGGATCGACTCAACAGCACTTAACAACAACATATCTGGTAAACACTGGACTGTGAACCACATGGTCAGAAGTTCAAGTCCACCAGCTGCTACATGGGAGAAACATGAGGCTTTCTACCTCTGCAAAGATTTTTATAAGCCTCAGCAACCCTACACAGGGGTTACTATGAGTCAGAACTGACTCCATGACACTTAACAACAAAAACAATATATCCCTCGTTGGAGTCTTGGTGTGGAACTGTAGGATACGTACTTGACTGCATTTGAAAGATCAGTGGTTCAAATTCACTAGTCACTCCTCAGAAAACCCTATTCAGAGTCGTTATGAGTTGGAACCGATTCAAAGACACTTTACAACAACAACATATCCCTCTCTAAGAAGTGCTAGTGGCACAGCTAAAGTGCTTATTTGCTAACCAAAATGTCATTGGTTTGAATCCACCAGCCACTCTGCAAGAGGAAAATGTGGCAGTGTGTTCCCATGAACATATACAGACCTGGAAACTCACTGGGGAAGTTCTGTGTCTGTCCGTTTCTGTGTGTTGGAAGCTACTTAATGGCGATGGGTTTGATTTGGGTTATATCCATTTTAGAGTGAGTGGGTGGTACAAATGGTTAAATGTCCAACTACTAGCTAAAAGGTTGGACATTCAAGTATACCCAGAGGTACTTCAGAAGAAAGACACTGACAGGGTTGATAGTGACAGGCAACTTATACATTGGCTACCCAAAATGAGGGGGTGATAAAGGCACAAAGTGACTGGCTTACAAGTTTTCAAGAGGGAGTTTAGTGTAATTGTGTGCAGGGGAATGTAGAGTCCCCACTGAATAGTTTTTATCTTGTCTAGATGAATCTGGTGAAAAGAGATGGGGATAAGATTTTTATGATTCAACAGTGAGTAATTGTTATGACTAATTGCAACTGTCACAACTGTAAAGGTAGAAGCTTTGTAACAAAAAGAGGGGAATAGTTAATCTTATAGTCCAGGAACAGAGGACACTAGGATCAACAAGGGAGAAGAGTACAAGCGGAATATGGGACCTTATCCAGAGAAGCAGTGACACCCGAGATGGAGGCACAGATGAGAAAATGGAGCGAGAGAGAGCAGCTGAGTACTCTAGACCCATGGAAGGAGAAAGGTTTAGTGCTGGTGGCCAGGAGGCAAGCATGCAGAATGTGACCTTGGATTGTTTAAATGATTATATATTCCTGAGTGTTTTTGTGCACATGCCCAACCCCACCCCACCCCCAAAAAACAACGGAAGGACTAGAAGCAAATACTGTTGAATGATGATACACAGAGGAGATTGTAATCATTGCAATGAAATGATGAATGTAAAACAAATGTTCTCCCATGTAAACAATCACTCAATTCATAATAAAAATTTTTTTTAGAAAGCCATTGAAAACTCTATGGAGCACAGTTCTACTCTAACACACATGAGCTAGGCTCTCCATTTTTTTCCTTTGATGGTTCAGGGACCTCCGCTTCTAGACTACAAAGTTAAGCACTCCCCTCCCTTGCTACAAAACATCTACCTTTACATTTCCAACCCTCACAATCAGTCCTGATAACAGTTATTGACTATTGTATCACAAGAGACCCATCCGCATTTCCTTTCATCAGACCTGCCTAGACAGATTGATAATACTCAGTGGAGATTCCACCTTCCTCTGTGCCCTCTGGATCTAGGTTCCCTCTTGAAAGCTTGTAATTCAGTAATTTCTTGCTTTTTTAGCCTCCCCACCACCCCCCTTTGGGTAGCCAATGCCCAACTTGCCCATCCCTGTCTACTCTGTGTATGGAAGGGGTAGGAATGATACTTTCTATAAAGATTTGTTCCTTCTTTTGAGTTACTGCATCCATAGGTGTAGGTCAAGTTCATCAAATTGTAGCAGATTACTCTTTTTTTTTTCTTTCTTTCTTCTTCTAGTTGAGCTATGATCATCCAATCATTGAAGCCAGGCCAAGTGGGTATTATCTGCAAGTGTGGGTGTTCTTGTGCATATCACCTCTCTTCTTATCAGCTGGATGCTTCACTCTCGGCTCTAGTCCTTTGTTGCTGTGTCACTGATTCTGGGCCCAGAGTCCCCAAGTCTTTCCACACTGCTAGCCAACCAGGTCTCCAGCCGGGGTTCACAGGAGTCTATTGAACATTGTAGGACTAGGCTCACAGCTTCATTGCTGATTTTCCCTCATTTCCCCTTATTGATGACCAACGTGTTTTGTACTTTTCTTTGTATAAGCCCTTTGTTCCTCTGGTTACATTTATTCCTAGATATTTCATCCTTTGGTTGGCTATTGTAAATGGTATTGCTTTCCTAATGTCCTTTTCAATGCTGTCGTTTTTGGTATAGAGGAATCCAAAAATTTTTGTATGTTGATCTTTTATCCTGCCACTTGCTGAATCTTCCAATGAGGTCTAGTAGCTTTTTTACTGAGTCTTTGGGGTTCTCTACATATAGGACCATATTTTCTGTAAATAGGGAGAGTTTTACTTCCTCTTTGCCAATTTGGATGCCTTTAATTTCCCTGTCTTGCCGTATAGCTCTTGCTAAAACTTCCAACACAATAATGAATAGGAGTGGTGACAATGGGCAAGCTTGTCAGGTTTCTGTTCACAGAGGGAAG
>NW_006408585.1:16728038-16737169 GCF_000296735.1 Chrysochloris asiatica
TTTCATTGGGAGCATAGATATTTATTATGGTTATGTCATCTTGTTCAATTGTCCCTTTAATCATGAGATAATGTCCATCTTTATCTATTATGCTGGGTTTTGCCTTAAAGTTTATTTTATTAGAGATAAGTCCTGCCACTCCTGCTCATTTTTTATTGCAATTAGCTTGGTATATTTTTTTTCATCCTTTGACTTTGTATCTGTTTTTGTCACTGTGTTTAAGATGTGTCTAGTGCAGACCGCACATTGAAGGATCTTGTTTTCTTATCCATTCTGCCACCCTCTGTCTCTTAACTGATGCATTTAATCTGTTTATATTCAGTATAATTATTGATAGATATGGATTAATTGCTGCCATTACATTTGTTTTTTGTAGTATTGATGCTTTCTTTGTTCAGCGTGTCTTCCTGTGCTGAGTTCATAGCTTTTGTGTTCTTTCTTGTGAGTTTCCTCAAGTTTTAATGTTTCCATGCTCTTCTTGGATTTTCATTTTCTTGGTAAATTGGGAAGTATTAATTTTCTTTAAGATTGCCTTATAGTCCATTAACTTTTCTCTTCCTTTAGTACAGTCTATTTTATCTTGTAATCTACCTGATCTTCTCAGCCTCTGGATCTCTGTTCCTACGTGTTTACCATCTTTTACATTGTAATTGTTTTAATCATAGACTGACTTCACAGATTCTCTGAGTTTGTTCTTATAGTTTTGTTCTGTTCTTGACTCTTCCTTCTGTTAGTTTAATTCTGGGAGATGCTGCCACATATGTCAATCTCTGGTTGTTGTCTGTTCTTGTTGGTTTTCAGTCCACAGAACTCTGTTTAGGATGTTTTGTAGTGCAGGGTTGGCTTTGACAAAATCTCTTAGCTAATGTTTTTCGTGGAAATGTTTTAATTACACCATCGTATTTGATTGATAGCTTTGCTGGATAAAGAATTCGTGGTTGGCAGTTTTTTTTTTTTTTTTTCTTTCAGTGTTTTATATATGTCTCCCCATTGCCTTCTTGCTTGTATGGTTTCTGCTGAGTTTAATCTGACTTGCTTGCCTTTGTACGTAACACTTTTGGAGTTTTGGAGCTCTGTCTAGGATCTGCTTTGCCTGGTATTCTGGTATATTGCTGATGGTGAACTTCACTGCACCTCCACCCTAGCTGCCACCAGACCCTGCCTCTAGATTGAAATTATCTTTGAACAGGGGATGGTTGTTATTCTGCATCTCACAAGAGCTGAGGGTCTGAAAACTGGGGACTTGAAGTATAGGACAAAGAAGAGTACATATGGTAATTCAAAGAAACCCATTCAGGAACTGGGTGGAGGATGGGATCCAGAGCGGCTTCACTTTAGGAGTGAAGGAGCATTGGCTTTTAAGAAAGACTGACTGCACTCATTTGTGATCTCCCAAACTCAGTAGCTTTGTTGTCGTTGACAATTTCCTTAATTTCTCCTAGCATCTGAGCATCCAGTAGAATGGGGACAATAATCACTGCCTCACAGGTTTACTTTGTAGATAATAGATACAAATCATCTAGCACAACACCTTCTTTTGAAGCACCTTTTGAGGCCCTTTGTCTTCTTTTTCTCTGCATGAAATCTATAAGCATGCAAACAATCCTTTCTGTCACAGGAGAAAATGGGACTCAAGGTTTAGATACCCTGGTTTGGGGCATTTATGCCCCAAACCAAATGCATAGGTGAAGAATCTAGCAATTATACTCCAGAGCCAGCTCTGAAAACTGGGTGACTGGGCAAATCACACATTTTTTCTGTGTTTAGTCTTCTCCTCTATATGAGAAGTTGGACTAAGTAATCTTTAACGTCCCTCTGGGAGAGGTGTGGTTCAATGATAGAATTCTCATTTTTCATGAAGAAGAACTTGGTTGATTCCTGGCCATGCATCTCATATGCAGTCACCAACCATCTGTCAGTGGAGGCTTGAGGAGTGTTATAATGGTACTTACAAAATTTCACTGGTGTTTTCAGACTAAGATGGACTAGGAAGAAATGCCTGGTGATCTACTTCTGCAAATGAGTCAATAAAAACTCAACGTACCACTGTGGTCTGATCTGCAGCCAGTAATGGAGATGGCACAAGACCATCCATTATGCATGGAATCCCCATGACTCAGGGACCAACTCAACAGCTGAAAACAACAAGGTCCCTTCAAGATCTCAGGACTTTAGAAGGGATTGACAATTTGGGGCATATTTAGCAAAAATGGCAGGCAGGTATGACTTCATCACCACACCTTAATGTCTTCATCATATGAGTCTTACAGGTTTTCAGTACTTGGCCTCTGAACCCAAAATGCCTGCACTCTTTCCTACCCTTTCATGTTTACACTTCATAAAGAAGACAAATGGCAGCACTCTGGTCACTCCTTTTAAGTTACCCAAGACCTGTGTATGAGCACACAACTCAAAAACTGTTTTAACAACGAATGTTTATCTATTTCTTCTCTTTCATTCTATAAATACAAAATTGGGTGTTTCTTAATGCTTTAAGGCTTTTTGACCTAGGATTATGCCAGAATTTAAACTATGCAGTGACAGCCTTTTTGCCTCTCTTTGCTTACATTCTCTGGATGTCTGTTCTGCAATACCTTCATGGAAACTGCTTCTCCATGTTTGTGACCATCTAGATCCAAGTGCCCTCCTCAGTTTCACCTGGACTCATTCAAAGGTTTTCCTGAGAATACTTATCATGGTCTCGACAGTCTTTCTTATCAAGAAGGTATCTTTCTCACTGGTTATTTAGTTTGACATCTAACTTTTTATTTCTTCTTTTTTAATAAACTCCAAAATTGGTCTCTCTTTTTCCAGAAAAACTGCACACTTGGAAGTTTGTGAGGATGTGGAACTCAGTCCATATGTACTGAGAATTCCCAGGTGAAGTGTGCTAAAAATGCAGATTTCTGACTTCAGGCGTGGTGCCAAAAAGAAGTTTAATGCCCAAGTGTTTTATGCTTCAAGGATAGGCCCTTGTGGTTGTTGGTTTAAACCTGCATACGACACAGGAAGTAAGCTGATATCCCACTGACTGGAATCCACAAGGCATTTCAAAATTTCTTAGATCGAGGCCAACAACTTTGCTGAAGATTTGATTCTCTCAAGAGATGATTGCCCCAAATAGGTGAGTAAAGTAACCAGGTGTTCCATCAGTTATACGTTTAGTACATTCCATATGTCATAGGCACATTTTAAGAATTCAAATATTAGGATAATCAAAGAATTTAAGTGCTAGGATAAGTGAGTATTAGTATTAGAATTAGCCTTTGTACTCTGTATGCTGTAACAGCTGATGTGGTACATAGGATAAGCACTAGACTGCTAACCACAAAGTAACCAGTACAAACCCACCAGCTGCTTCTTAGGAACACTATACAGGGAAACTATGTGTTAAACTGACTTGAGGACAGATAACAACATTATATTCAATAGCTTTTAAATTTTTTCTGGACTCTCCATTTAAAAATATGGATATAATCCTTTTATTTTTTTTTAATTTTAAAGCAAAGTGGGCTGCCCACCTTTAGGTCAAATAATGGGTTAGTATTGAGATTTTGCTCATCATTCTAGGAGATCCTTCAGTTGCACATGGTGAGATAGTTGTCCAACCAAAATACTCTTCTAAAAGATCAATCTATTCAGTAAATATTTATTGAAAATCTCTATATGCAAAGCTGTAAATATGATAGAAGAATTAGTAAGACATTACTTCTCTTCCCTCTCCTAGGGATTATTATGGGCACATATATAAGGAAATTACTATATTAAAAGTTGGTAACATCGTGAAAATAGTCAAGGACACTATTAATGAGCCTTGGAGAATCTGGAAGAGCACGATGGAGGTAGTGGTGTTTGTGCTGAGCACTGACTGATAGGGGCATTAACACAATTAGAAGTTATGGGGAGAGTGTTTCACCTGAAGAGGACATCTGACCCCAGTTAAGGAAGAAGGGGAATGTATACACAGGTCAAAGACAGACCTTGGTCTTCTCAGAGTACATAAGGAACACAACTTTGGCAAGAGTTTCAAGCCAGGTTGAAGGACTTTGAATTTTAGATGAGATGTTGGCAGTTTATTCTGTTGTAGCTGATCACTCTGGTATGGTTATAGGGAATCATTTACTAACATTATGTAAATAACTCTGGATAATGCTATATCAAATTGCCCATGAGAAAAGCAATTTAGTGGAAAATCAACACCTATTACAAATCAGCAACTGAGAGAGCCTTGCACATTCCATTTGTTTTCTTCTTACAGGACTGATTTTGTTAACCGTGTCTCTTCCAAGCTGCTCTGCAAGTTAATGACCTATATCAGTGAGATGATCTCCTGATTGCTTCAAGGGGCCTTTTGTGTAGCCCAGGTAACTCTACATTTCAAATCACACCATATTGAACATATCCTCCACATTTGGTGAAAACACTTCGATCCATTTTTACATAGTGTAGTAACATCCAAAAACAAAAAATTAATTTTATTCATATATATATATATATACACACAGAGAGAGAGAGATGTTTTTAAGTGCCATCAACTTAGCTCCAACTCATAGAAAACCTGTATAGGGTTTCTGAGGAGCAATTAGTGGATTTCAACTCCCAACCTTGCAGTTAGCAGTCCAATGCTTATCCTATAGAACCACAATAAAAAGGCTTAACTATATTAGTTGTTGTTGCTGTTAAGTACCGTCTAGTCAGATCTGACCAATTTCAACACTGTATTGGGTTTTTGAGGATAGACTGATGAGGTTGAACTGACAACTCTGAGGATCAAATTGACTTGCAGTCCAGTGCATTAACACACTACACTGTACCACACCAGGACTCCATATTAGAAGCATGCTTCAAAAGACAAAACCAATTAGAGTGAAGTTGTAGGTAAAAGGATAGTAATAGAATGGGTCTGAACTGTTAGAACCACCTGTCAGTTTGTCATACTCTGGTGGCTTGTGTGTCATTGTGATGCCTGGAACCTATGCAACTGGTCCTTTATATACCAGCAGGGTCACCCATGGTGAGCAGGTTTCAGTGGAGCTTCCCACTTTAGACTGACTAGGAAGGAGAGGAAAACCCCTATTGAATGGTTAGTCCCTGAAAACCTTATGAATAGTAGCTGAACATTGTCAGATATAGTACCAGAAGACGAGTCCCTCAGGTTGGAAAACACTCAAAATATCACTGGGGATGAGCTGCCTCCTCAAAATAGAGTTGACCATAATGACATGAGTGGAGCAAAGCTTTCCAGACCTTCATTTGCTGATGGGCACAACTCAAAATTAGCAGAAACAACTAAAACATATCCATTAATAATCAGAACATGGAATGCACAAATTATGAATCTAGGAAAATTGGAAATCATCAGAAATGAAAAGGAATGCATAAAGATTAAATGTCCTAGGCATTAATCAGTGAGCTGAAATTGACTGGTATTGGCCATTTTAAATCAGACAATCATATAGTTTACTAAACTGTAAACTACCAATTGAAAAGGAATGGACTTGCATTAATCTCAACAAGAGCATTTCATGATCTATCTGGAAGTACAATGTTATCTGTGATAGGATAATATTTATATATCAACAAGGATGACCAGTAAATACCATTATTATTCAAATTTATACATCAACCACTAAAGCGAGTGATGATGAAATTGGAATTATACAAACTTCTTCAATCTAAAATTGACCAAACACACAAGTAAGATGTACTGATAATTACTGGTGATTAGAATATGAAGACTGGAAACAAAGAGAAGGTTCAGTAGTTGGAACATATGGCCTTAGTGATAGAGATGATGTTGGAGATCACATAATAGAATTTTATAAGACCTGTAATTTATTCACTGAAAATAGCTTTTTAAGCAACATAAAAGGCAATTATGGAGGCGGAGCTTGATGGCTGCTAGGGTAGAGGTGCAGTGAAGTTTGCCATCAGTGATACCACAGAATACCAGGCAAAGCAGATCCAGGGAAGAGCTCTAAAAATCGGAACCACAGAGATAGGAATACTTAAAAAGTTTGAATGCTTATAGCTAGTGGAACTTGTACCAAAAGTAAGAAATCGCTCACTTTTGAATCTGCCAGGCTCAGCAGCCCTGAGCTGACAACTTCTGGTGACTAGAGGGGGTGCCTGAGCGAATGGACACCCCCCACCCTCACCATTGGTGGGTTCTTCTGCCATGCATGTGCACAGATACTCTCAGCCCAAGAGCTGGCCCTGTACTGTTCTTTTGTGTGTGTGTGTGTGTGTTTTTTTTTTAATATGGGAAAGGCCAAGACAGGGTTGTAGAGACGGAAGGAGAGTATAAAAACAAAACAGACTGAAAATTAAATTAAATCCCGAGGTATAGCATAACAGCCAACAGTGGCATCTTGAAATCTCTCAGGCACCTTTGAAGGCAAGAAGCTTTGGAGAGGACATTAAAGTCATACTCATATTAGGTTATCGATTTTTTTTCCCCCTCTCCCTCCTCTGCAATTATAGACTATAGTACGCACTCTAGTTTTATGTTTTTGTTGTTGGTTTTTTGTTTTGTTTTTTTTGCTAGTGCATGCTCCCCCTTCTACCTTTGGGGGACTCTTCCTCTCCCTATATTACCCAAGAAGAGACAGCAACTACTGCCATATAATCAAGCTACCATCACACTCTATAAAACACCAAAACTTAGGCAAGAACCAATAGCAACTACCATATACTAGAGAGGCAGACAACACCTGTAAAAGTTACTCTAAGATAAATCAATAATTAGAGTGACAAGGGAAGCCCACATCCTGATCACATCTACCTGGATGCGATCACAAAGCATAAAAAATACCAAAACACATACTCAATTAAGTATTAAGGCCACAGTAAACACTAAACATGTGCAAGAAGCAAAAGCAGATGACCATGTCAGCACATGTCCAGAAAAAAGATAAAATGCCTGAAAAACAAATGACTTATAGGTAGACCTGGACTATATTCTGGAAGGAGGACAGGCTCTGGAAATGACTGAGAAGGAATTCAGAAATATGATTAACACCTGACAATGGAGTTGAGAAAAAATAAGGAAGATGTCAGGAAAGCACTACAGGAACAATCAAATAAGACAGACACAGCATTGGAAACAATTCAAAACCTACAGAAAGAGGTCCAAATGACCAATAATAGAATATCAAAAATAGATAATACTCTGAAAGGGCAAAGGAGTAGAAAAGAAGAGATGGAAGACAGAAATAGTGAGCTGGAAGATAAATCTCTCAATACCACTAAGATAGAAGAGCAAACAGAAAAAAGGATACAAAAATTATGAAGGTCTAAGATTCATGTTGGACAATATGAAGAGGAACAACTTAAGAATTATTGGCATACCAGCACAAGAAGAATCACACACGTCCACAGAGGACACAGTTGAAGAACTGCTGGAAGGAAATTTCCCTAACATTCTGAAAAGTTAAAAGATAACCATTCAAGAAGCTCAATGAACCCCAGAAAGGATAGACCCCCAAAAGACAATCACGAAGACATATCATAATCAAGCTCTCCAAAATCAGAGATAAGGAGACACTCCTGAAAGCAGGTAGGAAAAAGAGAAGTGTTACATACAAAGTCAAGCAAGTCAGATTAAGCGCAGATCTCTCAGCAGAAACCATGCAAGCAAGAAAGCAATGGGGAGACATATACAAAACCCTGAAAGAAAAAAACTGCCAACCAAGAATCATTTATCCAGCAAAGCTAGAAATCAAATACAACTGTCTAATCAAAACATACCAGGATAAACAGAAACTGAGGGATTTTGCCAACGCCAACCCTGTACTGCAAAACATCCTAAAGGGAGTTCTATGGACTGAGAATCAACAAGAACAGACAATAACCAGAGGTTGACATATGTGGCAGCACCTCCCAGAATTAAATCAACAGAAGGAAGAGTCGAGAACAGAACAAAACTATAAGAACAAACTCAGAGAATCTGTGAAGTCAGTCTATGATCAAAACAATTACAATGTAAAAGAAGGTAAACACGTAGGAACAGAGATCCAGATGGTGAGAAGGTCAGGTAGATTACAGAATAAAATAGACTGCACTAAATGTAGAGAAAAGTTAATGGACTATAAGGCAACCTTGAAGAAAATTAACACTTCATAACATACCAAAAATATGAAACTCCAAGAAGAACATGGAAACATAAAAACTATGAGGAAACTCACAAGAAAGAAGAACACAAAAAGCATGAACTCAACAAAGGAAGACACACAGAACAAAGAAAGCAGAAACACCACAAAAAAACAAACATAATGACAGCAATTAATCCATACATGTCGATAATTTTACAGAACGTAAATGGATTAAGTGTACTTGTTAAGAAATGAGTGGCAGAATGCATAAGAAAACAAGATCCTTCAATATACTGTCTACAGCAGACACATATCACACACAGAGACAAAAACAGATTAAAAGTCAAAGGATGGGGAAAAATATACCAAGCTAATTACAATAAAAAATGAACAGGAGTGGCAATACTAATCTCTGATAAAATAATCTTTAGGGCAAAAACCAGCATACTAGATAAAAATGGACATTATCTCATGATTAAAGGAACAACTGAACAAGATGGTATAACCAAAATAAATATCTATGCTCCCAATGAAAGAGCTCCAAAATATGTAAAGCAAACTCTAATAGATTTCAAGAAAGAAATAGATGAATCTACAGTAATAGTGGGTGATTTTAATACACCACTTTCAAAACTGGATAGAACAACCAGAAAGAACCTGACAAAGACACAGAAGAACTAAACAATACAATCAGCCAACTGGACCTCATAGCTGTGTACAGAACATTCAACCCACCACAATACACATTCTTTTCCAGTCCACAGGGAACATTCTGCAGAACAGACCATGTCTTAGGCCACAAAACAAATCTTCATAAATTTACAAATATCAAAATACTACAATGCATCTCCTCAGACCACAGTGCTATCAAATTAGAAATCAATAATGGGAAGACCAAGGAAATAAAGTCAAATACATGAAAACTGAATAACACTATGCTTAAAAGCTACTGCATAGTAGAAGAAATAAAATGTGAACTCACAAAGTTCTTAGAAACAAATGAGAATGAAAACACAACATACTAAAATCTTTGGGACA
>NW_006408585.1:16740095-16741161 GCF_000296735.1 Chrysochloris asiatica
AAGATGAGTAGATATATGCACACCAATGTTCATAGCAGCACTATTTACAATAGCAAAAAGATGGAGGCAGCCAAAGTGCCCATCAACTGAAGAATGGCTAAACAAACTGTGGTACATACACACAATGGAATATTATGATACCTTGAAGAATAACAAGGAAGCTGCAAGACACTGCATAACATTGATGAACCTTGAGGACATTATGTTGAGTGAAATTAGTCAGTCACAAAAGGAGAAATACTACATAGGAACACTACTGTAATAGTCTAAGAAAAAGAAGCCATACTAAAGGGGGTACCAATTTTTTGCTGGTTATTGGGGTGTGGGGAGTGGGTGATGGGAGGGAGGGGAAGGTGGAGCACAGGGTAGGGAATAGACATAGGATAGTTTGGGTGCTAGGGAGGGGAGCAATATACAGAAAGCAGGAGGGGAATGGAAGAATAAAGCAGAGGAGAGAACAATTAGGCAGGTTTGCATGGGTTAAGTGGGACAGGGGTTAAAAATGATGTATGCACAATCTTGAAACAACAGGACTCTTGGATACAGGGATTGAGACATGGTTGGAATGGGGAGAGGGAGGGAAATAATTTTAAGATGCTTGATTGTCTTTTGAATCTTGGTTTCCCTAGCATACCATTATAAAACAGACACTTGAGGAAGAGAGAAAGGAATAGCCAGAAATAACATCATAGAAAGCTTTTAAGTCCGTATTCATCCTATAATTGATTGGAATACCTAAAGTGGGGCTACTACACGCACACTGAAGGAGGCTTTCTGTGGAGCCTCTGCATTACCTAAGACCATAGGTGGAATCCTGAACAGCAGGCAGATTCTTCAGAGTTGGGAAATTTCCACTTGAAAGGACAAGCAGGTCTGCCATCCTGGAGTGGCTAGAAGAACAGAAGATACTTCTTGAAAGAAAGACCGACAGGAATAATACGAAACAATATAGGCTGACCAACTGATTACTACAATAACAAGCAAGTTGCTCACCCAGGATACATCAAGGCAAGTGGTTGGTTCCCCTCAGAGCAAACCACCTTCCAAGACTAAGACACAATTGGAA
>NW_006408586.1:0-4783 GCF_000296735.1 Chrysochloris asiatica
ATATGATCCTATAATCAACATTAAAAATCAGTTGGATTCCTCTAAACTTATAATCAGGACACTGAAAAGGAAATTAGGAAATAATACAATTTACAATGGATGCCCAAAGGATTAAACATTTAGGAATAAGTTTAACCAGAGAAACAAAGACCTATACAAACAAAACTACAAAACACTATTACAAGAAAACAAAAGAGACTTATAAAAATGGAAGAGTATATCATGCTTCTGGATAGGAAAAGTTAACATTGTTAAAATGTCAATACAACCCAAAACAATCTACAAATATAATGCAATCCCAATCCAGATTCCAACAACACTCTTTAGAGAGATGGAAAAACACAATCATAAACTTTAGATGGAAAGGAAAGAGACTCAGGGTAAGCAAAGCACTGTTTAAGAAGAAAAACAAAGGTGAAAGCTTATCACTCCATGATTTCAAAACATACTGCATGGGTACAGGGGTCAAAACAGCCTTGTACTTGTACAATGAAAGATATATAGATAAATGGAACAGAATCGTGAATCCAGAAATTAAGCCATCCACATACAGCCAACTGATCTGTGACAAAGGGCCAAAGTACATTGAATGTTGGAGGAGATAATCTCTCCAACAGATGGTGCTGGCAGAATTGGAAATCGATATGCAAATGATTGCAACAACACCTTTACCTCACATTATATACAAAAACCAATTCAGCATGGATTACAGATCTAAATTTAAATACCAGAATTATAGAGATCATCAATGAAAAATTTGGACAAATTTAAGGGCTATAATACAGGGCACACACAGACTACCAAACACCATGAAAATTGAACAAACAAAAGGAGATAAAACAGATGACTGGGACATTCTAAAAATTAGAAACTTATGTGCATCAAAAGATTTCATCAAAAGAGTAAAAAGGGAGCCCACAGAATGGGAAAACATCTTTTGCCATAACGTATCAGACAAGGAATTAATTTCTAAAATCTACAGGAAACTACAACACCTCTACAAGAAAAAATACATATAAGCCGATTAAAAAATAGATACAGGATATGAGCTGACACTTCACCAAGAAAGACATGCAAGCAACCAACAAATATATGAAGAAATGTTCATGATATTAGCCATTAGAGATTCAAATCAAAACAACAATGAGATATCATCTCACATCAGCAATAACAGCGAAGTTCAAAAATGCAGAGGACAATAAATGCTGGTGAGGATGTGGAGAGATAGGGACCCTCCTACATTGCTGGTGGGAATGCAAAATGGTCCAACCACTCTGGAAAACTGTATGGTGCTTCCTCAATAAGTTGGAAATAGAAATACCTTATGATCCAGGAATTCCTCTACTTGGTATATACCTACAAGAAATATGAGCCTGTAAGAGAGTAGATATATGCACCCCAATGTTCATAGCAGCACTATTCACAATAGCAAAAAAGGTGGGGACAGCTGAAGTGATCATCAATGGGAGAATGGATAAAGAAACTTTGTATGTACACACAATGGAATATTTGCTACCTTGAAGAATACAAAGAAGCTGTAAGCCACCACATAACATGGATGAACCTTGAAGATATTTTGCTGAGTGAAATTGGTCAGTCACAAAAGGACAAGTATTGCATAAGACCATTATTGCAAAAGCTTAAGAAAAGATACCCTACTGAAAAGGGAAAAAAAAATTATTTCTTGGTTACTGATGGGGGAGTGAAGGGATGGTAGAGCACATGGTAGGGAATAGACACATTATAGTTCGGGTGCTAGGCAGGGCACTACACAAGAAGGGGAGTGGTGATGAAAGAACAAGGTAGATAGGAGAAAACTTAGGCAGGTTTGCCTGGACTAAATGCCACAGAGGTAAATAGTGAGGTATGCTGCACATTGGAACAACAGGGTTATGTGATACAGGGACTGAGGCATAGTCTGAATAGGTAAAAGAGGGGAAATAATGTTAAGATGCTTGATTGTCTTATGAATATTGGTTTCCCTTGCCCACTATTGTAAAATAGACACTTGAGTGGGATAGAAAGGAATATCTGGAAATATGATTATTGAAAGCTTGTAAGCCTGTCTTCGGCATATAACTGATTGGAATACTGAAAAGTGGTGCTAGGACTTGCCCAAAGAAAGAGTTTCCTTGAGGAGTTTTTGTAGTGTGTAAGACCCATTGAGATTCTTCTGAGGTGGTACATTCACACTAGAAAGGACTTGCAGATCAGCCTGTAGTAGCTAGAGGAAAAGAAGATATTTCTTGAATGAAAGACCAGAAGTAAAATTCCAAAACAAAAATGGCAGTTTGATTTTCTACTAGAAGAACAAGCAAGTTGTTAGCCAGGGAGCCATCAGGGCAAGCAATCAAGTCCCTTCAGGACAAACCCCATTCTAAGACTCAAACTCAAAGAAGTTACATAAGCAGGCATATACGCTTGCTGGTGACCACGCTGTGCTACTGGTGAGTGAAAGTGGGTGAAAGGCAGCAATGAAGATATGGGCTTAGTTCAACCATGTTCCATAGACTCTCACTGAAATGGAGATGAGAGAAAGAAGAGGAAGAGTTGGTTAGTCTGAAGCATGGTAAGATTTGGGGATTTCTGAGCCCATGGACAAGCATATACCCACGTAGTGCTAGGGCTGAGAATAAAGTGTCCAGCTGATATAAAGTGAGGGAAGATGCACAAGAATGCCCAAAGTTGCATATAATACCCATTTAACCTAGCTTCAATGGCTAGATGATCAGAAATAGACTAGAGTAAGGTTTAAAAAAATTGAGAAAGGAACTTGACCTATACTTAATGAACTTGACCTATATTATGGATGCAGTAGCTTAAAATACCAACTGAGAAGGAAAGAATCTTCACATCAAAGATCATTCCTATCTCCTCTGTACACAGGATTGCTACAGGATTGATAGGGATGGGCAACTTAGACATTGGCTACAGAAAATGTGGGGGAGGGAGGCTATAAAAGGCAAAAAAAAAGAGCTATTTTGTGCAGTGGTTATGAATTGGGTTGTGAACTTTAAGGTCAGCAGTTCGAAACTACCAGCTATTCTGCAGGATAAAGATGAGGCTTTCTGCTTCCATAAAGATTTGCAGCCTTGGAAACCCAGTATAAGTTGGAACCAACTCCACAGCGCATCACAATGAAAAAAAAAAAAAAAAAAAAAAAAAACCACACAAAATGACTTACTTACAACTGTTCAGAGGGAGTTTAGTGAAGGAAGAATCCCCAATAAATAGTTTTTATCTTGTCTAGATGGGTCTGGTGAAAGGGAGATGGGGAAAAGACTTTTATGATTCAATAGAGAGTAACTGTTATTATGAGTAATTGCAATTGTCACAACAGTAAGAATAAAAGCTTTGTAACAAAAAAGTGAGAGTAGTTAATCTTACAGCCCAGAAACAGAGGATCCTAGAACCATGAAAGAAGAAGAGCATGAGCAGAATTAGGGATCCTATTCAGAGAAGCAGTGACACCAGAAACAAAAGCAGAGATAATGACATGGAGAGATAGAGCAGCTGAGGATGCTAGACTCAGGAGAAAAGAAAGGCTGTGTGCTGGCAGCCAGCAGGCAGGCTTGCAGAATGTGCCCTATGGTTGATTAAATGATTATATATTCCTGAGTGTTTTTGTGTAGATTCAAAAACAAACACAAAAAACAGAGGGAACAGAAGTAAATTCTGTTGAATACAGATGCATGGAGAGGATTGTAATCATTGCAATGAAATGATGAGTATATATGTGTATTATGTATTAAGGAGCTCTGGTAGCATAGTGGTTACAAATCGGGGTGCTAACCTCAGAGTCAGCAGTTTGAAACTACCAGCTGTTACATGGGAGAAGATGAGGCTTTCTGCTCCCATAAAGATTTACAGCCACAGAAACCCTGTACAGGGTCTCTATGAGTCAGAACCAACTCCACGGTCCATAACAACAACAATACACACACATATACACACACACACAAATATATATACATATAGAAGAGGACGGATCGGGTAGATGTGCAGTAAGGGGCTCCATCAGCAACAACACAGAATACCAGACCAAGCAGCCTCAGGGGATGGTGCTAGAACTCTGAACCACATATTCAGGAATATTTAGAAGCTTGGGAGGCTTACAGCTAGGATAAATTATAGCAGAATCAAGAAATCCATTGCTTTCTAATTCAAGACGCTCAGCTGCTGCTACCAGAGGCACCATTTTGGGAGAGACAAAGCGAGGGAAGGATCACAACAGCCACAAACACCTGACAAAACTTCGGAAACACAGGGGTGGACATTCTTTTTTCTGGTATCTGTTTATTGATCTCTCTCTGTCTGCGCACCTCCATTCTAGTGACTAAAGGGGATGCCTGAGCTAATGGATACCCCACACCCTCCCCTGGTGGGTCCTGCTATGCATGTGCACTGATCTCCTTGAAATTTAAAGTGACAGTTTCCACTTAAAACCAAACGGCCACCACTCATCTGTCAGTTTGTCCTATTGTGGTGGCTTGTGAGTTGCTGTGATTCTGAAAGCTATGTCAACAGTATTTTAAATACCAGCAGGGTCACTCAAGGTGGACAGGTTTCAGATGAGCTTCCAGACAAAGACAGACTAGGAAGAAAGAGTGATGAACTCCATCTGAATATTTAGTCACTGAAAACCTTATGAATAGCAGAGAAACATTGTCAGATATAGTGCTGGAAAATGAACCATTCAGGTTGGATGGCACTCAAAATGCGACTGGGGGAGAACTGCCTCCTCAAGGTACAGTTGACCATGATAACACAAATGGAGTAAAGC
>NW_006408586.1:30925-31448 GCF_000296735.1 Chrysochloris asiatica
GAACTGCTGACCTTGTGGCTCGCAGCCCAATTCGTAACCACTACACTACTAGACCATGGGGGAAAAAGTTAATAGAATATTGGATAAACTCAAATAAACTTAATACTTGCCAAGTTTGTTGTACTCTGGCAGCTTGTGAGTTGCTGTGATTCTGGAAGCTATGCCATGGATATTTTAAATACCAGCAAGGTCGCCCATGGTGGACCAGCTTCACATGAGTTTCCAGATGAAGACAGACTAGGAAGAAGGAATGACAAAATACTTTTGAACATTGAGTCACTGAAAACCTAATGAATACCAGAGAAACACTTTTAGATAAAGTGCCGGACACTGAGCCTCTAAGGTTGGAAGGCACTCAAAATGCAACTGGGAAAGAAGTGCCTCCTCAAAGTAAATTTGACCTTGAAGATGCAAATGGAATAAAGACTGTGGTAGTAAAGTCCTCGGGACCTTCACTTGCTGATGGGACAAAACTCAAAATGAAGAAAAACAAATGTAATCATCCATTAAAAATCGGAACAAG
>NW_006408586.1:33395-33860 GCF_000296735.1 Chrysochloris asiatica
TTGGCTACCTATAATGTTGTTGTTAAGTGCCATTGAGTCAGTTCCTGCTCATAACGACCCTGTGTAGGGTTTCTGAGGAGCAGCTGGTGAGCTTGAACCACTGATCTTGCAGTTCAAATGGCTTTGCAGTCTGTCACTTTAACCCACAACACCACACCAGGACTCATGGAGGGGGCTATAAAGGCATGAAGTGGCTGATTTACAAGTTTTCAAGTGGGAGTTTAGTGTCAGAATGTATGGAGGTATGTAGAATCCCCAAAGTTTGTTTGTCTAGGTGGGCTTGGTAAAAGGAGAGGGAGATTAGAATATTGATTCAATAGTAAGTAACTGTTGTCATGAGTAATTGTGATTATCACAACTGTAAATGTAGAAGTCTTGTAACATAGAGAGGGTAGTAGTTAATCTTACATTCTAGGTACAGAGGATCCTTGGACCATCAAGAGAGAAGAGCATGAGTAGAATCTG
>NW_006408586.1:35934-37686 GCF_000296735.1 Chrysochloris asiatica
TGGACACAAGCAATTCTCCTTAATAAAGCTGACAAATCAGTTTCACTCAGAACATTTTTGATAACCCACATTAAAAATATATATTCATTTTACAAAATGTTCTGCAATCGCAATATACAATAGCTTTGGAAAACAACAGTTAGAAAACAAAATCTAATGTAAACAGACAGATTAACACGGTTCTGACGTTACAGTTCACTTACTGCATCATCAATGTCTGAAATCTGTTCCTTCAGCTGACTCCGCTGCTCGGGATTTAGAAAAATATCTTTTCTTCCTGGTTTTTCATTTCACCTTCCTGACCCATCCAATATTCTCTAATATTAATTAGGACTTCCCCTTTAAAGTACCAAACACTGACACACCTAATTTTCCCAATATGAAACATATTATCATCTCTGCTGCTGCTTCTGTGCCTAGAAGATGATAAGGCTCTTGAAGTTTCACCAGTTTTTTGCTTCTTCAGAGGTTTTTCTGGAGCAACTTGCTTTTTCCTCTTTAACTTTTGTCGACTTCACTATTAGAATCACTGCCAGATGAGTCTGAAGAAACAAGTTCCTTTGATTTATGCATTGTTATGCTCCTGTAATCGAACAGCCTCCTGCTTGCTCACAACTCTGAATTTTTTATTTTTATTTTTATTTTTTTTTATGATAAATGTGAGGCTGATCCTTCTCAATTTGTCATTTTCAACATAATAAATCATGGGATTGTCACATTCAAAAAGGCCAATCCCAGTCCATCTCAGCTAACTAATATCTACGATAGCAATGTTTATGCATTCCATTTCATTTTTGTCAGCTTCCAACTTTTGTAGATTCATACTTGGTGCTTAATTTGTTGTGAAAATTAATGGATGTTTTCAATTTGAGTTTTGCCTCCTGAGCAAATGGGGTTCCTGAAAGCTTTACTCCATTAGTGACATCATGGTCAACCGTACTTTGAGGATGCAGCTTTTCCCCAATTGCATTTTGAGTGCATTCCAATTTGAGTGGTTCATCTTCTGTCACTATATATGACATCATTCTAGTGTTATTCATTGTGTTTCAATATTCAATATTCCAGTACTAATCATGTTTTATTGCTATTCATAAGGTTTATAGTGACTACATTCAGAGGTTGTGCATGTCTCATTCTTCTAGTCTCTCAGAATCTGGAAACTCAGCTGAAACCTGTCCCCTATGTGTGACCCTGGTATCATTTAAAATACCTTTGGCACAGCTTCCATTATCATAACAATGTGCAAGATATCACTGACAGATAAGTAGAAGATATATACTTGTATTTATATGTTGTTGTTATTCTTAAGAACCATTGAATAGGATCTGATTCAAGGTTTCCAATGTTGTAATTTTTTGCATGAGCAGAAAGTCTCATTTTTCTCTAGTGTAGCAGCTGATGAGTTGGAACTGCCAACCTTGTTGTGTGCGGTCCCATGCTCATCATATGAAGTCTTGACAAACAGAAATGTTACAAATTATAATAACTTATGTTTTAGTTTATCTTTATAAATTTAAATGAGACTTTAGATATAAAATAATCGGAAATATTGGATCCAATTTATATGCTACATTTAAAATTGAGATCCCTCTAACTTCTTAAGTAATGATCTATTCACAGAAACCCTGTATAGGGTTTTTTTTGTTTTTTTTTTTTAGCATATCATGGGAGTTTTATTTGGAAGTGAACTTTTAACTCAAATACAAATATGCCAAGATACTACACACAAAAACATCCACAGGAACTTTTTTT
>NW_006408586.1:38661-40686 GCF_000296735.1 Chrysochloris asiatica
AAAAAAAAAAAACATGCAGGACTCCTTCAGTTCTTCACTAGTCTTAGAAAAACTTTCCAGAATACTGCTTCATACTGTTCTGCAGCAAATACTGTGCATTCTGTATCTGGTCCTGTGTTCCTGTAATGGTAATGATCCGATCTTCGGACTCTTCTAAAGGTTCATCAATTTTGATTGAAGCTCCAGACTCAGGCCGAACTTATTTAATCCGCTGAACACTTTTGCCAATAATAGATGCAGCCAAATCTTTGGGAATAGTTACTTGTGTAGTAATAATAGGTCCACCAAGATAACCATAAGAGCCACGACCCCCTGCATAGGAATAATCATATCCAGAGTCACCCTGTGGTTCGTAAGCCATCTGCCACTCTGACGGGCTCCATGTATCTATTGCAGAATCCCAAATTTCATCTGCCCTGAAACCAACCATGCCATCATAGCGGTCTCCTGGTCTCCCTCTTCTGTCATAAGCCATTAGATCTCCTCCTCTAGGTGGTGGTGGTGGAGGAAGGGGAAGATTCCGAGCTCTTCGGAGGTGGTGGAGGAGGTCCTCGACAAGGGCTCATATCGTCATAATCTCTTCTGGATGGAGGCATTGGCCGCCCACCCCGACCAGGAGGCATTCTATCAAAACCACCTCTTCTTCGCATGGGAAATCCCACAGGACGTCCACGTCGGTCATCGAACATCATTGTAAAACCACCATAATCATAGGTTTCATCATAAAAATTGGGATCGTAAGGCTGTGCACGTCCTTTGATGGGTGACTCAGATATAAGATCAAGGATGATCTTTATGCACTCTACAATTCTATCAGGTTTTCCTCCAATATGAACGATTCTGTCAGTGGAATGAGGACAGCATTCCTGGAAAAGCTTGATTGTTGTCTGAGTGTTCTCTCGAAGTTCTTTGATTTTAGCACCTTTGACCCCAATAATTCCTCCTGCCAGACACTGATGAATCAACAGCCTCAACTCGCAGTCAAAGTCGCTTCCTTTATAGTGTTGGTAATTTAAGCATTCCACAGCATCAGATTCGAGCGGGAGCTGGCTGGTAGCAGTGGGTGATGGCAACTGCAGGCCCTCTTCTAAGGTAGGGATGATTTTCTTCAGAATTTCTCCAATTGTTTCAATATCAGCACTGATACTCAATATGCGTTCGGGGCCACTGCTGTCTGGGACTGAAACACTGGCATTGTAGTCTGTGCTAAGAGCCTTAATATTCTTGCCTCCTTTCCCAATCACGGCCCCAGCATTTTTGCTCTGAAGCAGAATGCGCAGCTCAACCATCGCATCAGTGTTCCTGGATCTTTTGAATGCTTGTTCCTCTTCCATATCTTCTGCAGGACGTTTACCAAATTCACCATTGGTTTCAGTGTTGGGGAAGGTTTCTTCTGGCTGTTCAGTTTCCATTTTCTTGTATTAAATGGGCACTCTGACCTACAGACCGTGAACAAGCGGATCGCCAGTAAGACGTCGAGGTCGGTGCGGCAGAGAAACACGGGATAATGGCGTCTGTGCAGTACTTTTGACTGTAGCGCCCTCCTCCTTTCTCGTTCGCGCACTCTACTTTGTATAGGGTTTTAAAGGCTGTAAATCTTTACAGGAGCAGAAAACCTCATCTCTCTTCCATGGAGTAGCTGACGATTTTAACTGTTGACCTTGCAGTTAGCAGATCAGCACATAATCCTCTGCATCACCAGGAGACATTGATGAATTCCTACAGAAAGAAAATATAGGCATCTTTATTATCCCTTCTAAAATAACTTTTCAAACATTCTTATGCTTATAAGGATATAAAGTATAATAACAAATTAAATCAAAGGTATTTGTACAAGTATTTATTTATTTAGCATAATATCTTTTCTTTTTACTGCCACAGTCTCCAAACAAAATTTTAACATACCTAAGTTGGAGTCCTGGTATAGTTGTTGTTGTTGTTATAGTTGTTAGGTGCCGTAGAGTTGGTACTGACTGATATTGACCTTATGCACAACACAACAAAGCTCTGCCCGATCCTGAGCCA
>NW_006408586.1:41546-48418 GCF_000296735.1 Chrysochloris asiatica
AGGTACAGATTCCTCATGAGCTCAATTAAATGTTCTAGAATACTCATACTTTGCAATGTTGTCCATAGCTTGTCAGGATCCATACAATCAAAAGCCTTTGCATAGTTAAAAATCACAGGTAAACATCTTTCTGATACTCTCTGCTTTCAGCCAAGATCCATAGGACATTAGGAATGTCATTAGGATATCATCCATAGGAATAATATCCCTCATTCCACAACCTCTTCTTAATCTGGTTTGAACCTCTGGAAATTCTCTGTCAATGTATGATTGTAGCGATTTCTGTATTACCTTTAGTAAAAGTTTACTCCTATGGGATATCAAAGAGCTTGTCTGATGATTTCCACATTCTGTTGGGCCACCTCTCTTTGGAATGGGCACAAATATGGATCTCTTCCAATCAGTCGGCCAGATAGTCTTGGCAGAGATGAGTGAGTGCCTCCTGTACAGTCTCACTTTCTTGAAAGGTTTCAATTTTTATTATAGTACTTTAATAGTGGTATAGTGCTGTAGGTAAATGCACTGTTCAGAAAAGTCAGTTTATGCTCATCAATTACTCCTTGGAAACCCTATTCAAGGTCACTATGTGTTGGAACCAACTTGACTGCACTTAATAACAACAACAACAAATTGTAGTTCATGAAAGAATAAAGAGTCGGGAATTAATGTGGTGCTGTGGGTTAATGCACCAGACTGTAAAGCCATTTGAACTGCAAAGTTGGCAGTTCGAGCTCACCAGCTACTCCTTGGAAATCCTTTACAGGGTCACTATGGGTAGGAACAGACTCAACGGCACTTAACAACAACAGCAATTCAATTTGCATCATTGAATGAAGATATGAAGGAAAAATAAATACATGAAGGAGAAGAAATAAATAGATGTTTTAATGTATTTTTTAAAAAAGATGTGTTTTAAAATAGATATATTTTAAAAATGTAGTGTTTTTAAATGGAAACATTCAAGAGGATGTTTCACAATAATCCTCAATATTGGTGAACTAGCTCATGATTTATGGAACACAATCCACAGCAGAAAATTCAAAGCTAAGATACAGTTTAGAGTAATGGTTGTCAACCGGAGTGCCCTTCACAGGTGTGCAATCAAATAGTGATTAAACTATAAAATGCTACAACTGAGTGAACATTCTGTTAGAGAGATGTTTATAAAACAGAAGTTGAGCTCAGCAAGTTGTGTAAAGTGATGTAGTAAGCAAAAGGCTTAAAGAATCAAGCAAGTCATAAAAATTGGTCATGTCTTAACTAGAACATATGATTGATAAAAAAACTGTGGTCAGGCTGCAAAAATTTCTCCACAAGAAGTTATAAAACACTAAGTTAATAAAGAGAAGAACAGGATAATAGAGACCATAGCATTACAATATAATTGTATGGCAATTTTTTGTAAAATTTAGGATACTTTTGACTATTGTTGTTGTTTCAAAATGACATTACATATCTAAAATTAAGACTCTTATTCTAAGTGTTGTGAGTTGGTTCTGACCCATAGCAACCCTGTATATGGTTTCCGAGGAGCAGCTGGTGAGCTTGAAGCACCAACTTGACAATTCAAACCGACTTTTCAGTCCAGCGTATTAACCCACAGAGCCACACAAGGACTCAGACTAGGAAGAAAAGAAATGCTAACAAATTAATTTCAAATCTATATCTCACTTTGATTCTAAGCATTTTTTTCTTTAAAACTGTGATTCAGTCATATCTTCTTCACATAATTTCCTAAATAAGCATGTCTATTTTAGGTGGCAAAAAACTCAATTGCAGTTGACAATATAAAACAAATTTCTTTAAAATTGTACCTAACAGTCCATATGCCAGCTTTATCATTAGGGCTCAGTTTCTCTTCCTCTTTGGTGACCCTGCATAGGGTTTCTGAGGCTAGAAATCTTTATGGAAGCAGACAGCCTTATCTTTTTCCCACAAACCACTGGTTGTTTCAAACTGCTGACCTTGAGGTTAGCAACACAATGCAAAACCACTGTGCTACCAGATCTCCTTGTAGCAGTTTCATTAAAAATGCTCTAATTTCTATTGGCTCTGATTGAGTTATATGTCCACTCTAAACTTTTCTGTTTTTCAGGTTCCCCGTTTTCTACTAGTTGTTCCCAGTATCTGTTTTAAACTGTTCTGACTTATAATATTACCTTAAGAGATCCACTTAGTTTTATGAATGAACCAATTAACTTCTTCAGAATTTGGCAGAAATAAATTTTGATGAAAAATAAACCTGGCATACACATTCAGAGATAAACATTATTGCTATTCTCAGCAGGAATGATATTTAGAATTTTCAGATTATAAATTAGATCATTTTACTTTAGTATTTCAGGGACAGAAAAGTGGGAAATTGTGATTGAACAAAAGAGAAAAAGTTAGATATAAAAATAATGTAGAAAGTAAATATGGTGAACACATATTCTGATATACTTTGGCATGATATCCCAAACCCAGATTTGAAATTAGTGAAAATGAAAATAAGTGCTTTTGTTTTTTTGTTTTATAATCTTGTAGGGAAAGTGAGTTCTTTTCAAAATCTATACTACTTAAATCCGTGTAAAATTATCATTATATAAATGTATACATTTGAGGTTCTTGTGGTTTGGTTTCATCATTTGTTAAATAAGAACCAAAGAACTAATAAATGTAAACTGTTGAAACTTCATGACACACAGAAAACATTTAAGAATATTTTACTAAAATAAAATTTTATTTTTACAAACAAAATTGTATCTTAAAAAAAAAAACACACAAAAAAACACAACACAATGTTTCCAAGGGTTAGTCACTTCCTATAGTGTATAAATACGATTATCTGGGAAGAGTTGTTTTATCTGGGAAGAGTTTTTTTTTGTTTTTTTGTTTTTTTTCCAATAATGTAATTTGTCACACAGGAATAAATATACATTTCAAATTGCACCCATAGTAAAGAAGTCAATAACAAACATATATGCATTGTATTTTTTTATTTTTTTAAGAAAAACTCACAAATATTTGATGGTAGAATATTTTTACACTGGAAAATCTAATTGACAAAAATAGGTATGATGTTTAAGTCGATTTTCTTTATTTGTTAATGAAGTTGATTAATGTTAAATACGTATGTCATTCATATATTTTATCAAATGTCCACTCATAACATTATGTAAAGCATATGAAATAAAATATTTTTCATTTTATTTCAATCAGATTTCTATAAATTCATTATATGTGTTTATTGTTCAGATTTTATGTAATGACATTGCATCTAGTTTACTACTTTGAGTATATAGTAAATAGAGCTCTATATAAAGTGTCTTTCTTGTGGCACTTAACAACAACAATTCCGTAGTGTTTTGTTGTATGTCAAGTCTGTTCTGACTCACAGTGACTCTGTACAAGGTTTCTGAGAGCAGATGATCGGTTTTAGTTGTCGGTCTTGTGATTAGCATCCAGTGCTTATCCTTCAGTGTCGATAGTTATATTTTTCTTTAAAAAAATTCGTCTGCCTTGAATTATGTATATTTACTTAACTTGGCCTTATTATAACATTTAAATACTCAGTCCATTTTGGAATGCATTTTGATATTTGGTTATGGAAACTTCAGATTTCCTTTTAAGTTCATTGATTTTTCTTACACTATTTATTGAATAATAGTATTCTGCTCATTGATTTGATATGTTGTTATCTATAAAGTCATTATCTGTCACTATTAATGATTAACTATTTTATATACCTGCCATGGCACTGCAGGATAACAAACTGGGATACCAGGTCAATTTGAACTGCAAAGTTAGTGATTCAAATGCACCAACCATTCCGCAGAATCCCTAGACAGGAACCCTATGAGTTAGAACCGACTGGACAGCACTTAACAACAGCAATGCCATAATGTTTTGTTTGTCATCAAGTCTCTTCTGATTCACAGTGACCTTGTACTGTTGGCCTTGTGGTTACAAATCCAGTGCTTATCTTTCAGTGTCAATCCAGGGCTCTTTGAAACCATATTAATGTTTATTTCTTAATTTAAAAACAACAACAAATGTTTTACTTTCAGATTTTACCTTTTATCTGATAAACAGGTTGTTTATTTAATATGCTGTTGAATTTAATACCAAATACATTATACTATAACAGACATTAAAATAAAATTTTGCACTTCTTTTTCTGCATTTTATTTTAATTTGCATACCTATATTTCTTGGTAAATAAAAAGCAAAGATTATATTTAAAATGAGAAAGCACTGTGTGTGTGTGTGTGTGTGTGTGTGTGTGTGTGTGTGTGTGAGTTTAAAAAAAAGACTTTCCTCAGCAACAAAATAAATTTCTTTGGGAAAAAGAGAACATGTTCATATCAATATGTTATTGGTAAATGCCATTTAGTGATTGTAGCTTACAGAGACCCAGTATAGTGTTTCTGAGGAATAGCTGGTGCATATGAACTACATATCTTGAGTTTCATCATCCAATGTTAATTTAAAATGCCACATCAGGATTCCATCAATATATTAGGTGCTTATATATGTCTTTACCTTTTCTACAGTTTTAGACAGGTATAATTTTACTTTATAGAGTCAGTTTTATAGCATATTATGCAAATTTTAAAATTCACCCTCTTCTGCAAAATTAATTAACATAAAACCTGTCTTATGCTTTGGATTTTATGTTACAGGAACACTTTTTCACACCCAGAGTTAATGTTTGTGTTTTTCTGCACTGGTGGTGGTGGTAGTGATACCATGGTCAGTTTCTGACTCATCACCTCTGCATAGGGTTTCTGAGGCTGTAAATCTTTAACAAAGCAGAAAGTATCATCATTCTTTGCAGGACAGCTGGTACTTTTGAAGTGCTGAGCTTGAGGTTAGCAGCTCAATTCATAACCACTAAGCTACCAGAGTTCTCATTTATGCACTAAGTCTCTCTATTCCCAGTCTGCCACCTTGAATGAGACTGACCCACCAAGACAAAAATTTATCATTTTCTAAGCTAAATTCTTTTCTCTTTTAAATGCAGATGTAATTTCCAACTTTTATCCCTACAGAGTGTTAATTTTGTTATATTCATTTTTTCAGTGTGTCTTTTACTTGTCATCCCTAGAAAACACTTCAGTCTGATGCTTATTGCAACCTTATCTTGTATGTTTTTGTTCTGGTAGATATTCTTCAAAGTTGATGATGCCATGACTTTGGTTTTCTCCCATAATATCTGTACTGATTCCAGTGTAATATGTCCCTGTAGTTTATGTTTATCTTTGATCATTTTGTCAAAAGAAATGTAGAAAATATGTTTTTATGCTGCATATTGTTTGGATATGACTTAATAATTATTTCTAAAAGATAATATTGAATGCATATGATATATTTGTATTCCTTAACTTATAAGCAGGCTGATCCTCATTTTATCCATGTCTTATATACCTTAATATATAATTTCATCATATAAATATTGCTATTTACTTGGTAAAGGAGCTCTGGTAGAGCAGAGGTTATAAGATGGGCTGCTAATCTCAAGGTCAGCAGTTCGAAGCTACCAGTCATTTCATGGGAAAAAGATGTGCCTTTTTCCTCCCATACAAATTTGCAGCCTCGGAAACTCTGTACAGGGTCACTATGAGTCAGAACAGACTCCACTGCACACCACCACCATTTACAGAATATGTGTTTTCTTTAGCTTAGTTTCAGATATTTTAAGTCTTTAAAATATTATATACTTTACTTTAATACATTTTTTAAGGTATGAAATGGAAATTAAATATTTCTGTTTTCAAGTTACTTTGTTTTCCACTGTGTATTTATGTTTCTACATTGTGAATTTTTATTTCATTTAATCTGAATCACTTTTAGTAAGTACATACCTGAAGGGACTTTAAAATGTTTGCAGGAAAGTTCCACTATCTTTTAATTCCAATCTTACTCAGACTTTTTGAAACCCTCTCAAACATTTATGATTGTTATGTCTTTGTTTGTTTTTGTTTTTTAATGTTTTATTGTGAATTATGTGATAATTTACATGGGAGAATATTAGCTTTACATTCATTCTGCTGTATTTTGTTACAATGCCATGGTTACAATCCCCTCCATGCATCATCAACTAACCAAAGGGCACACCTGGCAAGCCAGCCCCCGGGTCGTCTCCATACTGCCCCTCTCCCATTCTGGATCTAGAAATCCAAGCCACTCTTCCTTTCCACGTCATTGTCTCTACCTCCATCTCTAGCATCACTGTCTCTGGGTAGGGTCCCAAACTCCACTCTTCTCCCTTGATGGTCCCAGGGAACCTCCACTCCTGAACTGCAAAGTCAACCACTCACCTCCTTTTGAGACAAAACATTTACCTTTACATTTCCAACCCTGACAATCCTGATAGTAATTATTTACTATTGTACCATATGAGTGCTAGCCTCATCTCCTTTCATCAGTTCTGCCCAGGCAGAATGGATACTACTCAGTGGAGAGTCTACCTTCCTCCGTGCCCAATGGAGCTAAGCTCCCTCTTGAAAGCTTCTAAGCTAGTCACTTCCTGACTTTGTTGTTGTTGTCAGGTGTCATCGAGTCAGAACTGACTTGCAGCGACCTCATGCACAGAAGACCGAAACAATGTCCGATCCTGGGCCAGTCACTATTGCTGCCACACTTGAGTCCATCAATGCTGCCACCTGGCTGATCCATCTGGTTGGGGATCTTCCTCTTTTGCTCCAACCTTCCATCTTAACAAGCATGATATCCTTCTTCAGATACTGTTCCCTCCTGACAATATGTTCAAAGTATGAGAGATGAAGTTTAGCCGTCTTAGCCTCTAAGAAGCACTCTGACTACATTTGTTCCATAACAGATCTATTAGTTCTTTTGGCAGCCCATGGCACTTTTAGTATTCTCCTCCA
>NW_006408586.1:53902-54742 GCF_000296735.1 Chrysochloris asiatica
CGACTCGATGGCACCCAACAACAACAACAATGGCTAGTGATCATGAACATTTCTTCATATGTTTTTTGAATACCTGGATCTCTTTGCTGGTGTACTGTCTGCTCATTTCCTGTGCCTATTTTCAAATTGGGCTATTTGTCTTTTACTTGTAGAAGTGTTCTAGTTTCCTATGTATTTTAGAAATGAGTCTCTTATCTTATGTGCCGTTGCAAAAGATTTTCCCACTTTGTGGGTTCCCTTTTTACTCTTTTGGTGAAGTCTTTTGATTCACATATGTTTTTAATTTTTAGTATGTCCCTATCATTCATTTTGTCTACTTTTGTTTGTATAGTTTCCAAAATGTTTGGTAGTCTGTGTATTCCTTGAATTAGAGCCCTCAAATTTGTCCCTATTTTTTCATTGATGGTCTTCATAATTCTGGAATTCACATTTAGGTCTTTAATCCATACTGAGTTTGTTTTTATATGAGGCATGAGGTGAAGGTCTTGTTTCAATCTCTTGCATATTGCTTTCCAGTTCTGCCAGTAATATCTGTTAAAGAGACTATCACCTCTCCATACGATATATGTAGGTACTTTGTCAAAAATCAGTTGACTGTATGTGGATGGGTTAATTTCTGGATTATTAGTGCTGTTCCATTGATCAAAGTATCTCTCATTGTACCAGTACCAACCTGTTTTGACCACTGTAGCTGTGTAATAAATTTTGAAGTTGGGGAGTGAGAGGTTTCCAACCTTGTCGTTCTTCGTAAACAGTACTTTGCTTATCCTGGGTCTCTTTTCTTGCCATATAAAGTATGTAATTGTTTTTTCCATCTCTTTGAAGAATGCCAGTGGAATC
>NW_006408586.1:55317-55814 GCF_000296735.1 Chrysochloris asiatica
TAGAACCCAGCTTCTCGTATTATTTGCTCAGCATACAGGTTGAATAAGTATGGTGAAAGAACACAACTTTGTCGCACACCTTTCCCAATTTTAAAGCATTCAGTGTTCCCATGTTCTGTTCAAATAACTGCTTCTTGGTCCAGGTACAGATTCCTCATAAGTACAATAAAGTGTTCTGGAATACTCATACTTCACAATGTTGTCCAGAGTTTGTCATGATCCACACATTTGAAAGCTTTTGCACAGTCAATAAAGGATAGGTAAACATCTTTCTGATATTCTCTGCTTTAGCCAAGATCCATCGGACATCAGCAATGATATGTCTCATTCCACAGCCTCTTCTGAATCCAGCTTGAACCTCTGGAAGTTCTCTATCATTGTATGATTGTAGCTGTTTCTGTATTACCTTTAGCAAAACTTTACTTGCTTGAGAAATCAAAGAGATTGTCTGATGATTTCCACATTCTGTTGGGTCACCTTTCTTTGGAATGGGCACA
>NW_006408586.1:56027-56842 GCF_000296735.1 Chrysochloris asiatica
TTTAGGTAGGTTGTGTTTTTCTAAAAATGTATCCATCTCTTCTAAGCTTTCAAATTAGTTGAAGTACAACTTTTCATAGTATTCTGTTATTATCCTTTTGATTTCCTTCAGCTCTGTTGTGACATCGTCCATGTGGATTCTAATGCATGTTATTTTTGTCTTCTCCCTCTTTTGTTAGGGTTGTCAGTGGTCTGTCAATTTTTAATCCTTTCAAAGAACCAGCTTTTTGTCCTGTTGATTCTTTCTATAGTTCTTCTGTTTTCTATCTCAATTATTTCTGCTCTAATCTTTATTATTTGTTTTCTTTTGGTGATTGTAGGTTTCTTCTGTTGGTCAGTTGCTAATTGTTGTAGATGCTGTGTTTATGTGTTAATTTTGTTTTTTTTGGATGTGTGCATTTATTGAAACAAATTGTCCTCTCAGCACCACTTTTGCAGTGTCCCAAAGATTTGGGAATGTTGTGTTTTCATTCTCATTTGTGAGTTCACATTTCATTTCTTTATCACCCAGTTGCTTTTCAGCAGTGTTTCTACTCAGTTTCCCTGTAATTGACTTTATTTTCCTGGTCTTCCTATTGTTGATTTTTAATTTGATAGCATTGTGGTCTAAGAAGATGCTTTGTAATATTCTGATATTTGTAAATTTATGGAAGTTTGTTTTGTGACCAAAGACATGGTCTATTCTGGAGAATGTTCCATGTGCCCTGGAAAAGAATGTGTATTGTGCTGTTGTTGGTTTGAATGCTCTGTACACCTCTATGAGTTCCACTTGGCTGATTGTGTTGTTTAGTTCCTCTGTGCCTGTCAAGTTTCTTT
>NW_006408586.1:57719-59433 GCF_000296735.1 Chrysochloris asiatica
TAGCTGTCACTTTCAATTTTGATATCAATCCTGTCTTTGTAGCACTCCCCATTTTGGGTAGCCAATGTCCAAGTTTCCCACTCCTGTCTACCCTGTGCATTGGAGTGGGGAGCAATGATCCTCGCTGTAAAGATTTGTTCCCTCTTTTGAGCTACTGCATCCATAAGTATAGGTCAAGTTCGTCAGATTTTATCAGATTACTCTTTTTGTCCTCTTCGCTCTCCTAGTTTCGCTCTGATCATCCAATCATTGAAGCCAGTTCAAGTGGTTATTATCTGCAAATGTGGTTGTTCTTGTGTATATGCCCTCTCTTCTTATCAATTGGACACTTCACTCTCCACTCTAGTCCTCTGTGGCTATGTCACTGACTCTGGGCCCAGGAATCCTCAGGTCTTGCCACACTGCTGCCAATCAGATCTCCACCCAGGTTCACAGGAGTCTGTTGATTGTGGTTGTATTTATCTCCCATCTTCATTGATGTTTTTCCCTCACTTCCCCTTATTGGTGACCCCTTATTGGTCATATGTCTGCTCATGTATTCCCATTGAGTCTTGGAAGGGGGATTGACTTGAGGGAACCCGACAGCTTGGCTGATGTCTCCTGGGTGAGCAACTTGCTTGTTCTTGTAGTAGTCAGTTGGACTGCTATTATTGTTTTGTATTTTTTCCTGTTAGGCTTTCTTTCAAGAATTATCTTCCATTCTTCTAGCTACTCCAGGCTCTGGTCTGCTTGTACTTTCAAGTGGAAATTTCCCACCTCAGAAGATTCTGGATGGGGTTCAGGATTCTAATTGTGATCTTATGCAATACAGAGGCTCCACAGGAAGCTTCTTTCACTGGGCAAGTTGTAGCTCCTTTTAAGGTATTCCAATCAATTATTGGCAGATGACGGACTTACAAGCTTTCTATGGTGATATTTCTGGCTATTCCTTTCTCTCCCTTTCAAATGTCTATTTTATAATGATATGTGAGGGAAAACAAGCCTGAAAAGACAGCCAAGCATCTTAACATCATTTCCTCCATTTTGCCTATTCCAACCATGCCTCAGTATCTGTATCCCAGAGCCTTGTTGATCCAAGGTTGTGCATACATCATTATTTACCTCTGGCCCACTTAGCCCATGAAAATCTGCCTAATTGTTCTCCCATCTGCCTTGTTCATCCATTCTCTTCCCCCTTGTTGTGTTTTGCCTCCCTCCCCACCACCCAAATTATCCTTTGTTTATTTCCTACATTATGCTCTACAGTCCTCTCCCAACCTTCACCCCACTGCCTTTATCCCAGTAACCAGCAAAGACCCCTCCCTCTCTTTTACTATGGGTTCTTGTTCTTAGTCATTTACAATAGTGGTCTAATACTGATTTCTCCTTTTCTGACTCATTTCACTAAACATAATGTCCTCAAGGTTCATCCATGTTATGTGGTAGCTTACATCTTCCTTGTTGTTCTTCAAGGTATCATATTATTCCATTGTGTGTATGTACCACAGTTTGTTTATCCTATCTTCAGTTGATAGATACTTAGGCTATTTCCATCTTTTTTGCTATTGTAAATACAACCTTGGTGACTATAGGGGTGCTTGAGCGAGTGGGCACACCAGCCCCACCCTTGGAGGGTTCTACTATGCATGCGCACAGAACTCCTCAAAATTTAAAGCGACCGTTTCCAATTAAAACCAAACAGCCATAGCTGGCCCTGAACTGTTTACCACTAGAA
>NW_006408586.1:59533-60212 GCF_000296735.1 Chrysochloris asiatica
GATATTGCTAATGGAGATCTTCACTGCACCTCTACCCTATGCACCATCAATTCCTACCTTCTCAAGCTTCTTTTAAATTCATTTTATAGATGACATATTTTTTTGTTTTCATGGACCAGGATTAGTTTCTCAAAATACTGTTTGTGCCAAAAATACTTTTGAAATATTAGTATTTTATTTTACATTCCTTTAAAAAATAGTATTATATAGGTGGTTCTGTTCAATAATTAAAGTATTAATTTCATTCACAATTATTCATAGTAAACATCTATCATGTTTTCATTCTACTAATTTATTAGGTTCCATTTTATCAATTTTGACTCGTAGCAACCAAATGCACAACAATACAAAACACTGCTGGTGCTGTTCCACCCTCGCAATAATTGTTAAACTTCAGCCCATTGTTGCTGCCATAGCACCAATATATCTCATTGGGTGTCTTCCTTATTTCACTGACTCTCTACTTTACTAAACATGATATCCTTTTCTAGGGATTGGTCCCTCCTAATAATATATGAGCAATGAAGTCTCACCATCCTTAATCCAAAGGAGCATTCTGGTTGTACTTCTTCCAACATAGATTTGTTTGATCTTCTAGCAGTCAATGGCACTTTTACTATTCTTCTCTAGCTTATTAACTCAATTGCATTAATGCTTCTTATGTCTTCCTTATCCTTTG
>NW_006408586.1:60735-61288 GCF_000296735.1 Chrysochloris asiatica
ACCAGACTGCAGTGTTGTTTGAACTGCAAGGTAGGTGGTTTAAGCTCATCAGCTGCTCCTCCGAAGTTCAAAACAACTTTGCAGTCTAGCACATTCATTGTTTTTAAGTCTGTTCTGACTCACGGCGACCCTTTACTGGAATTCCTAAGAGTGGCTGGTGGGTTTAAACTACATACTTTGTGGTTATTCTACAGAGCCACACCTGAATCTTGCAAGTAGATTTATGCTTTACAAAACCTATGGCCTTATAGTCATTTTCATTCAGTAACACTGGGCATTTTATTATTATTATTATTATTATTGTTAGAAGATAAATTTAAGCATGTTTCCAAAGTGTCTAATACAAACATCACTCAATTTTAACATTTATAACATGCTTAAGAATTTATAAGGTTATAAAATACTGAAAATCTTTTGGACCCAAATATTTTTCTTTTGTTACAGACCAGATAAAGCAATTAGAAAACAAAAATTTGAAAAAAATTATTCAAATTGTTGTTCCAAGGTTGTGAATACATCATTGTTTATCTCTGTCCCACTTAGCCCATGCAAA
>NW_006408586.1:61706-62702 GCF_000296735.1 Chrysochloris asiatica
TATGGTATTTCTATTTTCAACCTTCTGAGGAAGTGCCATATTGCTTTCCGCCATTTTGCAGTCCCACCAGCAATGCAGGAGTGTCCCAGTGTCTCTACATCCCCACCAGCATTTATTGTCCTCTGATTTTTTGAACTTTGCTGTTATTGCTGGTGTGAGATGATATCTCATTGTTGTTTTGATTTACATCTCTCTAATGACTAATGATCATGCATATTTCTTCATATGATTGTTTGCTGCCCCGATCTCCTCCTTGGAGAAGTGTCTGTTCATGTCCCATGCCCATTTTTAAATTGGGTTATTTGTGTTTTTCTTGTAGAGGTATTGTAGTTTACTACATATTTTAGAAATGAGTTCCTTGTCTGATGTGTTGCTGCAAAAGATTTTTCCCCATTCTGTGGGGTCCCTTTTTACTCTTCTGGTGTAGTCTTTTGATGCACAAAAGTTTTTAATTTTAGTATGTCCCAATCATCTATTTTGTCTACTTTTTTTGTGTGTAGTTATAAAAATGGTTAGTAGTCTGTGTGTTTCCTTAATTAATGCCCTCACATTTGTCCCTATTTTTTCATTGATGGCCTTCATATTTTTGGGATTCACAGTTAAGTCTTTAATCCATGTTGAGCTGGCTTTCGTATAAGATGTTTCGTATAAAGGTGTTCTTTCAATCTTTTGATTTTTCAGTTCTGCCAACAACATCTGTTGAAGAGACTATCACCTCCCCATTAGATATATTTATGTACTTTGTCAAAAATCAGTTGGCTGTATGTAGATGGGTTAATTTCTGGATTCTCGATTCTCTTCCATTGATCAATGCATCTTTCATTGTGCCAGTACCAAAATGTTTTGAACACTGTAGCTGGGTAATGAAATTTGAAGTTGGGGTGTGAGAGGTTTCCAACCTTATTCTTTTTCTTAAGCAGTGCTTTGCTTATCCTGGGTCTCTTTAATTTCCATATAAAGTTTGTAATTGCTATTTCTATCACTTCGAAGAATGCC
>NW_006408586.1:64084-73223 GCF_000296735.1 Chrysochloris asiatica
TGGGGACTTTGGATCCAGAGAGGGAGAGGGACTGTGTGCTGAAGACTGGGGGAGGGGAGAGGGGGAAGTGCAGCGGGCGGGTGTGTAGGGTATACCCTTTGATCAGTTGATGATGCATGGAGGGGATCGGAACAATGACAATGAAATGATATACAATGGAATGAATGTAAAACTAAAGCTCTCTCATGTAAACTATCATATAATTCACACACACACACAAAAAAAAAAAAAAAAAAAAAGAAATCAAACAACGTATTGCATTGTGCAAATATATTGTAAAAGAACTCTGCAAAGTGTTGAAAATCAAAGATGTCAGTTGGAGGACAAAGATGAACCTGACTCAAGCCATGGTGTTTTCAATAACCACACATGCATGTGAAAGTTGAACAGTGAATAAAAAAAGCCCTAGAAGAATTGATGCATTTGAGCTATATTGTTGGAGGAGATTATTAAAAGTACCCTGGTCTTCCAAAACAAGAAACCAATCTGCATTGGAAGAAGTACAGCCAGAATGCTCCTTGGAAACCAGGATGATCAAACTTCCTCTCTTCTACTTAAGTTAAATTGTCATGAGGGACCCGTTCCTGCAGAAGGATATCATTTTTACTAAAATGGAGTTTCAGAGAAAAAGAGGAAGAACTCTAAGAAGATGAATTGGCAGAATGATAGCAACAATTAGATCAAATGTAGCAACAATTGTGCAGTTGGTGCAGGACCAAGTAGTGATTCATTCTTTTTGTGCTATGAGTTGGTACCGATTCAATGGTAGCTAACAACAACACTGGATGATGATACTAAATACATTAAATCCATAGCATATTGCTGAATATCAAGTGTTAAATTTTGTGTATATTAGACAGAAATATTTAAAACTGCATCAGGTCTAATTTTAGAATTTTTTTTACTGTACATTTTTGCAGAATAAAATAGAAGGTTCTATACAATTTATTTCACATATTTGAAGATTACTTTCACTTTAGTCTTAAGTTAAATAATTTGTAAAGTGATTATTGCTATGGCAACAATAATACTGTATTATATTGTATTATACTATATTATATTAGCAAAATTATTTTTTAATTCAGAAATATATCCATTGCAATTGATGAAGCCATTATATTGTTGCTGTTGTTAAGTGCCAGTGAATTGGTTCCAACTCAAGTGATCTTATACATTGGTATTAACTGGTCTTCCCTATAGGCAATTGGATATTATCCTATCACTGACAGTATTTCAATTCAATACAGATCTTGAAATTTTCTTTTTGATAATTAATGCAATGCCATTTCTGTGGAATTTTTCATTCCTTGTAGAAAAAGTCATGTGATTACCTGACTCAAAATGGCCAATACCAGTCAATTTCAGATCACTAATAATAAGGAGCTCTGGTAGCATAGTGGTTACGAATTGAGCTGCTAACCTCAAGGTTGGCAGTTTGAAACTACCAGCTGTCCCTCTGGAGAAAGATGAGGATTTCTGCTCCCATAAAGATTTGCAGCCTTGGAAACCTTGTGCAAAGTCACTATGAGTCAGAACCAACTCTATGGTACTTAACAACAACAACAATACCTAGATATTGGTCTTTATGTGTTCCATTTCATTTTTGACAATTTCCAATTTTCCTGAATAACTTCTTTGTACATTCCATCTTCTGTTTACTAGTGGGTGCTTGCAGCTATTTATCCTCATATTGAGCTGTACCCCAACTCAATGAAGAATCAGAAAGCTTTGCTCCATTCATGCAATTATGGACAACTCAACTTTGAAGAGACAGCTCTTCTCTAGTCATTTTTTGAGTGCTTCAACCTTCAGCACTTCATCTAACAATACTATTCTGCTATTCATAATGTTTTCATTTCTAAAACTATATCTGATAATGTTTCCCTACTATTCATAAGGTTTTCAGTGGCTAAACATTCAGAAGTAGTTTTTCATAGTATGTTTTACTTGGAAGCTCCACTGAAACTTGTCCTCTGAGGGTGAACCTGTTGTATTTATAACACTGGTAACATCAATTCCAGGATCATAGAAACACACAAGTCACCATAGTACAACAAACTGACATATGAATGCTGGATTTCGTCAGTATAGCGACAAATTTTCTTATAGTTTATTCTTTACTCCTTATGTTTTCTAAAATGAAACAGAAGGTGCATTTTCTATGAAATATGATAGTTCTCATATTTTTTACCTAATAAAAATGATACACTATACATTGTATTGTATAAGTAAAAAAAAAAAAACTTATATACTTTACCTTATTTTTGTTGTTGATGTTGTTTCTGTAATTACTGAAGGAATTGTGTTGTGGTGCATTGGAACAAGCACTGCATGGCTAACTGCAAGACTGGTAGCTCAAACCCACCTGTTGCCTTTTGGTTTTGGAAACCCTACACAAGTTCACTATGAGTCTTTATGTTGGCACTTTGCAATAACAACATCAACAAAAACAACACTCTACTGAAGAAGCCCTTGTGGCAGTAGGAAAAGAACCGGACTGGTAACCATAAAGCTGGCAGTTCAAATCCACTAACAGCTCTGTGGGGGAAAAAATGAGCATTTTTGCTCCCTATAAAGATTTACAGCCTCAGAAGCTCTATATAGTATTGCTATGAGTCCAAACGAACTTACAGCACTTAACTGGACTCATGTGAAATAAAATAAATAAATAAATAAATAAATACATAAATACATAAATACATAAATACATAAATACTTGAGTTTTCATATGCACATCATATTTTCCACCATTCAAAGTGAAGTTAAATTTATAAAATTCATTACTTTAATCTGTGAATATCTTACATAAAATTTGTTGGTGTTGTTAAGAGCCAGCCAGTTGGTTCCAACTCATAGCAACTTGTATAACGTTTCCAAGGTTTTAAAATTTTACCAGGGTAGAAAGCCTCTTCTTTTTCCATATATGGCTGATGGGTTTCAATTGTGGACTTTGTCATTAGCAGCTCAATGATTATGCTATGGAGCCACCTTGCTCCTCATCATAAAATTTATAATTATATTAAATGCCGTTGAGTAGATTCTGACCCATAGTGATCCTGTGTAGCATTTCCAAGTAGTGGCTGGTGAGCTTGAACTGCTGATGTTGAAAAACAAATGGACTTTGCAGTGCAGTGCTTTAACCCAGAGCACCACACCAGGAAGTCCTAAAATGTGGTAGTACAATAAAACTAAGGAGGGTTTTGGTTGAATATTATTACATTACTCAATTTGTACACACACACAAAATGCATACATCTTTAAGAATTTAAGTTTTATTTACAATAACTTTAATACAATGAAGTTTCAAGTATACAAGTAAATTAAACCAAAAGTTATTCATCTATGCATCAGTGTCATGCAATTACAATCAATGATCCTTTTCCTTGGAAAATGATTTGAAATTGAAAATAACCAATGCTTTGTAAAACAAAGTTTTAAAAAATGTATTCCTCAGAATAATAATGAGAAAACTTCATTCTCTAAAAAGTAAAATGTTTTGAATCTTCCAGGTGAGTTTTCATAAGCAAGGATCTATGTACTAGAGCAGGGTGGGGGTAAATTATGAGATGTTTTAGGTAGGAAAGGGACATTGCAACTGAGATTTTCATATGATAAATTCATCAAGAAGTGTTCTTTGGAAGAATAGTAAGTAAGAGATTAAGATTAGAGTTGGGGAAAAGTTTAATTTTGACAAAAAATTAATTGAAGTACGAGAAAATCCTACCTAGAGCTCTGCAGAGACTTACACACTAGGGTAAGAATATCAAAGTTAGATTTTTAAATTCATACATAAAACACTTTATGAATTCTACATGTTCCTGGTAAGAAATACAACCTTGGGTGGGGTAGCCATTTTTTCCAAGAACAATTTCTGATTATAGAAGGATTCTCCAATCAGCATCGTTTTGCGATAGTCTCTATGAATCTCCTCCATATCTGTATATTTTGTGAGCAAATTATTCTTTTATTCTAGACTATATTTTCAAGGATGTTTACATAATATCTACCCTTTGTGAGAAAAAGATGGTATTTTCCTCCAGATAAAATTAGACTTTATAATAACTCTGAATGATTCCTGGTGTGGTGCTGCAGGATAAGAACTGGACTGCTAATCACAAGATTGTCAGTTCAAACCCATTAACCACTCCTTTGAAATGTTATACAGGGTTGCTATAAGTGAGAATTGAGTTGTGAAAATTAATAACAGTAAATGTGAAAGATATAGTATCTGTCTTTACAACAACAGCAAAACAAGCTAAGCAGGTTCAAAATTCAGTATAATAGAGATAATGCCTCAATCAGAGATCAAGCTCAGGTATGTTTATTACCTATGATAAAATAAAAATTATTTTAGTTTGTATTTTCTCTTTTTTAATGCAACATCTAGCACTCTTTTTTTTTTATCACTCTGTGACTTTACACTATAGAAAATGACTAAAAAAATGTTGATGCTTTTGCTGTTGATGCTATACTGAACAATGAAGTGCCTTTGTCTCTGAACCTGAGCTCTGGTAGCGTAGTGGTTACAAATCGGGCTGCGAACAGCAAGGTTAGCAGTTCGAAACTACCAGCTGCTCTGCTGGAGAAAGATGAAACTTTCTGCTCCCGTAAAGATTTACAGCCTCAGAAACCCTGTTCAGGGTTGCTATGGGTCGGAACCGACTCCACGGCACTTAACAACAACAACAACCAGCATCCATAAAAATGTAGCAGGATAATTTGTTAGCTTTAAATTAAAATAAAACCTCATATCCTTCAATATACTTTCTATTTTATGGAAAGTAAATGCAAGGATTTAGAATTAGTGTTAGTATTATAGCTATGTCTAGACAGCTTCAGTTAGTGTTAGGGTTAGGTTTAGGACTATGGTTAGGATTAAGAGTTGGAGTTGGGCTAGAGCTAGAACTAGGACTTGGTCTAGTTTTAGGGTTAGAGTTAGGTTTATTTTCATTTATTTTTTCCTTGAAATCTACTTGAATTCCTCTTATTTGCAAGTGTTATAAGCTATATTATATCTTCTTTTTACTTTGTTGTGTGGTATTGTTATAAATTCAGCCTTCTATTGATCCAGATCTACTGAGCATGAACAATCCTTTCCACAACACACTGCTGGGTTCAATAATTCATTGCAATGGCCACACAGAATTCAAAAATGGGATTTATTAAGGATGTCATCAAGAACATTATACAGGAAGAAAGCAAAAGGTCATTGAGAAGAAAGGAAAAGACCAAAATGGATGTAAGAATACACTCTGAAACTTGCTTTACAGCATAGAGATGCTACAGAAAATGGAAGAAGTGAAGAGGTACAAGAGTTGAATAAAATTTCAAAGTTAGAAAAAACAAAGTCTTATTATTAAAAAAAAAATTTGCAAAGACCTGGCGTTGGAAAACCAAAAGACAATAACATGCTCATTACTTCTCAAGCTGAGGAGACTAAAGAAAATAGTCAGCCCTCAACTTGTGGTATTGAAGGATTCCATGGGCAAATACTGAATGATGAAGAAAGCAACAAAAGAAAATGAAAGGAATAGAAGCAAATACTGTTGAATGATGATACAAGGAGGTGATTGTAATCATTGCAATGAAACAATGAGTGTAAAACTGATGTTCCCCCATGTGAGCTAACACTCAATTCACAATAAAAATTTTGAAAGGAGCTTAAATAATAGTTCTTCAAGATAAAAACCATCCATAAAGTATAGAATTAGAAAATATGAAGTCCCCTGATTTTCTTAGATATTTATAGGTAAAATGATAAAGGTTAGGTTTTAGATGATCCATACTCAGTTGTTGTTAGGTGTCGTTGAGTCGGTACCGACTCATAGCAACCCTATGCACAACAGAATGAAACACTGCCTGATCCTGGGCCAAACTCACAATTTTAGCCACGCTTTAGTCCATCGATGCTGCCACTTTGCCAATCGATTTCGTTGAGGATATTCCTCTTTTTCTCTGACTTTCCACCTTACCAAAGATGATATCGTTTTCCAGTGACTGTCCAAAGTATGAGAGATGAAGTGTGGCCATCCTGGCCTCCAAGGAGTACTCTGGCTACATTTCTTGCCACACAGATCTGTTCGTTCTTTTGGAAGCCCATGGGACTTTTAATATTATCCTCTAGTACCATAACTCAAAAGCATCAATTCCTCTACAGTCTTCCTTATTCATTTTCCAGCTTTAGCATGCATATGAGGTTATTGAAAATACCATGGCTTAAGTTAGGCACACCTTAGTCCTCAAGCTGATATCTTTGCTCTTCAACACTTTAAATAGGTTTTGTGCAGCAGATTTGCCTAATGCAATACTTCATTTGATTTCTTGACTGCTGCTTCAATGAGTGTTGATAGTTGATCCAAGAAGAATAAAGTCATTGACAACTTCATTTTTTTTCTCTTTTGATAATAATGTTGTTTATTGGTCCAGTGGTGAGGATTTTAGTTTTCTTTACATTGAGATTCAATCCATACTGAAGGCTGTGCTCTTTGATCTTCATCAGTAAATATTTTTTTTTGTACTCATGTATAATCTGCATATCACAGGTTGTTAATGAGTCTTCCTCCAGTCGTGATACCACTTTTTTGTTCATAGAACCCAGCTTCTTGGATTATTTGCTCAGCATACAGGTTGAATAAGTATGGTGAAAGAATACAACCCTGCAGCACACCTTTCTTCATTTAAAAACATTCAGTGTTCCCATATTCTGTTCGAACAACTGCATCTTGGTCCAGGTACAGATTCCTCATGATCACAATGAAGTGTTCTGGAATCCTCATACTTCACAATATTGTCCATAGCTGTCATGATCCACACAGTCAAAAGCCTTGGCATAGTCAAGAAAGCACAAGTAAACATCCTGCTGACATTCTCTGCCTGCAGCTAAGATCCATTCTTATTGCTGCATTCTCTGCTGTTTAACTGGACATCACGTCACTAACAAGCATACGAAGCTATCGTCTTGCAGGTGCACTTTAACTTTCAGTCCTAGAATGGGGTTTTCTCTGATAGACATAGACTTTGTCTGCCTTGATGCATCCAATTGCAAACTGCTTACTGAAAAGTCTTTATTTTTTCTTACTGAAAATGTTAATCACCTGTTCTCTCAGCAGTTTCAGGCGGAACTGAAGCTTTTTAGGTTAGCAACAATGTTCCATATTCAAGCTACTGGCTTACAATAAAGCCTGTTTCCTCTAAACAATTCTTAACTATACTTTTACCATATCCAATCAAATATACACTAAAAACATGTGTATAAATTCTTTATTATCAAGATACACACAATAATAATTTCCATCACACATGTGATATTGTCTTTGGTATCTGGCTGGTAGGGTAGATCAAGGAGGCACAGACTATCTATTAGTTATTTTGTTCAGTGAGTGTGCCAGCTGGGCTTTTGCCCTAGATATGTCTAGGTCTTTAGTAGCAGTGTTGTATATTTGTCTATATGTTTATCTATTCCTTTCATCTATTCTGGTGTGGCATTTGAAGATAAGGTTGGCAGTTCAAACTCATCAAATGCATCTCAGAAATCCTATACAGGTTTGCTATGGGTCAGAACCCACTCGATGGCACTTAACAGAAATTGCAGGTTACAATAAATAAACTAACCATCTAAGAATAAAAAATTTCACTTTCTATTCCTCTTTATCCTTTCTCTTACAAAACCCATGCTTCCATTATTCTAGAACCATTGCAACAAACCCTACTCTGACACCAACTTCAAAAATGATGGCACCAACTATCATATACTTTTTAGCTCTAGTTCGATAATTCATTGTAATGGCCACAGAAAACAAAGCCACCATACTCATAGTAATGGGGATTATTAGAGACACTAATTTGATTTATGTTGTTGGAGGAGAATATTAAAAATATCATGAACCACCAAAAGAACAAAAACATCTATGTAGAAAGAAGAATGACCAGAATGCTCGTTAGAAGCGGGATGATCAGACTTCATCTCTCATACTTCAGACATATTATCAGGAATGACCAATCCCTGGAGAAGGACATTATGCTTGGTAAAGTGGAGGGTCAGCAAAAAAGAGGAAGACCCCCCAACAAGATGGATTGGCACAGTGGCAGCAACAGTGGTCTCAAGTGTAGCAACTATTGTGAGGTTGGCACATGTCAGGGCAATGTTTCATTATGTTGTACATATCACAGTGTCCCTGGTTTGAAGAAGTTCAATGTGCATGTATGTTGGGGTCCATAGAACACTTGGCTCTGTTACCTTGAGCTTACTGAATTCCACATCCCTGTTTCTGTGATGGCTCATTTTTAGAGATTCAAGCTTTTATAATAACAATTAACTCTGTAAACCACTCAAAGCCCAATCCTATAATCCTATCAGGAATAAAGTTGATTGATGAGAGTTAATGGACTGTTCCCCTCTCATATGTTAATTTGTAATACTGTGGTGGCTTGAGTGTTGCTTATTTTAAATACTGACAGGGTCATACATGCTAGGCAGGTTTTAATTGAGCTTCCACAGTAAGACAGACCAGGAAGAAGAAAGGTGGGCTACTTCTGAATCTTTATCCTCTGAAAACCTTGTGAATGGCAATGGAACACTGTCAAACACCAACAGAATATATTGCAGATATAATGACTGAAGATGAGCCCCTCAGGTTAGAAAGCACTCAAACACGATTGGAGGAGAGCTGCCTCCTCAAAATAGAATTGACAGTGAAGACAAGAATGGAGTAAAACTTTCAGAACCTTCATTTGTTGATGAGGAACAACTCAAAATGAGGAAAACAATTATAAACATCCAGTGAAAATCAGAACTTGGAATGTACAAACTATGAATCTAGGAAAATTAGAAGTTGTTATGAATTAAATGGAACCCTTAAACATTGATGTCTTGGCACTATTGAACTGAAATGGAGAGGTATTAGCAAAATGAATATGAAAATTGAATGTTTACTATGCTTTGAATAACAAATTGAAGAACAAATAGATCTTGAAATGTTGACATGAACATTTCAAAATCTACCTTGAGTTGTAATGCTCTGTGATAGGATAATATCCATATGTCTATGATGAAGACCAGTGACTACCAATATTATTCAAATTTAGACAGCAACCACTAAAGCCATTAATGATGAAATTGAAGAATTTTACCAATTTCTTC
>NW_006408586.1:75993-77056 GCF_000296735.1 Chrysochloris asiatica
TGGTAGTACTGGTAGTGGTTGTGTGTCATTAGGCTAATCTGTAGCACATTACCTTTTAAACATTTTAAGAGCAAAGATGTTAGTTTGAGGACTAAGATGCTCCTAACCAAAGCCATGCATTTTCAATAGCCTCATATTCTTGTGAGAGTTAGACAATGAATGAGATAAACCATAGAAAACCATTGCATTTGTTAGAGAAGAATGTTAAAATACCATGGACTATCAGAAGAACAAACAATTCTGTGTTGAAAGAAGTACAACTTTAGAAGTTAGGGTGGTAACAATTCCTCTCACGTACTCGGGAGTATCATCAGATAGGACCAATAATTGCAAAATCTTAGTAAATTGGTTGTTGTTGTTAAGTGCCGTCAAGTCGGTTCTGACCCATAATGACCCTGAACAGGGTTTCCAAGGCTGTAATCTTTACGGGAGCAGAAAGTCTCATCTTTCTCCCACAGAGCAGCTGGTAGTTTTGATGTGCTGACCTTGCGGTTTATAGCCCGATTCGTAACCACTATACTACCAGAGCTCCTTTAGTAAAGTGGTAGATGAGCGAAAATATGAAAACTCCTCAATGAGATGGTTTGGCACAATGGCAGCAGCAATGGGTTCAAGGGTAACAACAATTCGAGCATGACACAGGACCAGCCAGTGTTTTGTTCTGTTGTGAATAGGGTATTTTTGAGTAAGTACAATCTCCCAAGAATAAGAGCAACAACATGGACTGTAGGTAGAAGAGACAAACAAATTGATTCCCTGAACTGAATTTGTCTTTTTGATGTGTTTCTGTTTTTGAATTCTTGGTGGTTGTCTTCTAGATTGCTATTTACTTTTTTATGGTTTATAATGTTGTCATTTATTTTATCAGTTTGTTCCTATAGTGTTTTCCTGAATTTAAGTTTTTTAATTAATTGCTTAATTAATTAATTTAAGTTTTTATTGTGAGTTATGTGGATTTGATGCATCAAAAACTAAAGACCGAAGACCAGAAGAGTTGTGGGATGACATCATACATGAAGAGAGCAAAAAGTTATTAAGAAGACAAGAAAGAAGGAAAAGGTCA
>NW_006408586.1:79351-80328 GCF_000296735.1 Chrysochloris asiatica
AGCCATTCATTTCTTATCAGACATTTCTTAACTAATGTCTAAGGTGTAAATAGCACATCCCTGTCAACTCTATGTACTGAGAGGTGATCATTGCTGCAAAGATTTGTTCCCTGTTTTGAGCTACTACATCCATACATATAGGTAAAGTTCATCAGATTGTAGTGAGTTACTCTTTTTTTTTTTTTCCCCCTCCCTCTTCTTTCTCTTCTAATTGAGTTCTGATCACCCAGCCGTTGAAGCCAGGTCAAGTGGGTACGATCTGCAAGTATTGGTGTTCTTGTGCATCTCCCCTCACTTCATATCAGCTGGATGCTTCATTTTCTGCCCTAGTGCCTCTGGGACCAGGAGGCCCTGGGTCCTGCTGTAACTACTGGCCATCCATAACTCCTGTGTTCACTGGAGTCTATTGAATGTGGTCAGATTTAGCTCCCAACTTCATTGCTGTTTTTTCCCCCTCTTCCCCTTATGTGTGACCAGCATGGTCACTAGCCAGGCCACATGCCTTCTTGTGTATTTCCCTTGAGTCTTAGTTTTGGAAGGGAGTTTGCTCTGAGGGGACCTGACCACTTGCCTTGGTGACTCCCAGGCGAACACCTTACTTGTTTTTGTAGTAATCAATCATACTGCCATTATTGTTTCCAATTTTTCCTGCTGGTCTTTCTTCACAAAGTATCTTCTGTTTTTTTAACTGCTTCAGGCTGGACTAATCGTCCTTTCCAGTGGAAATTTCCCACCTCAGAGAGTTCTGGATGGGATTCTGGTTTCTGTCTAGGGTCTTATGCAATACACAAGCTCCATAGGAGGTGAACTTCACTGGGCAATTTCTAGCCACCTTTAAGATATTCTAATCAGTTATAGGATGAAGACAGGCATACAAACTTTTTATTGTGATGTTTCTGACTATTCCTCTACACCCTCACTTAAGTGTCTATTTCACAATGGTAGGCAAGGGAAACCAAGATTCAAAAGACAGCCAA
>NW_006408586.1:81925-83220 GCF_000296735.1 Chrysochloris asiatica
GTAAATTTTGAAATTGGGGGATGAGAGGCCTCCAATATTGTTCTTTTTCTTTAGCAGTGCTTTGCTTATCCTGAGTCACTTTCTTTTCAACATAAAGTTAGTAATTGTCTTTTCCATCTCTCTGAAGGATGCTGTTGGAATCTGGATTGGGATTGCATTATTTGTGTAAATTGCTTTGGACAGCACTGACATTTTCATGATGTTGAATCTTCCTATCCAGGATCATGGCATATTCTTCCACTTCTATATGTTTCTTTTGGTTTCTTATAGTAGTGTTTTGTAATTTTCTTTGTATAGGTCTTTGGTTTCTCTGGTTATGTTTATTCATAAATATTTCACCCTTTGGGAAGCTATTGTAAATAGTATTCTTTGCCTAATGTCTTTTCAGCACTGTCGTTGTTACTGTAGAGGAATCCAACTGATTTTTGTATGTTGTTCTTATATCCTGCCACTTTGCAGAATCTTCCAGTGAGGTCTAGTAGTTTTTTTCACTTAGTCTTTGGGGTTTTCTATGTATTAGATAATATCATCTGCAAACAGAGAGAGTTTTACTTGCTCTTTGCCAGTTTGGATTCCTTTAATTTCTTTATCATGCCATATAGCTCTGGCTAAAACTTTCAGCACAATATTAAATAGGAATGGTGACAAAGGGCACCCTTGTCTGATTCCTGGTCGCAGAGGGAAGACTTTCAGTTTCTCTCCATTGAGAGTGATGTAGGCTGTGGGTTTTGTATATATGCTCTTGATTATGTTAAGGAATTTCCCTTCAGTTCCTAGTTTGCTGAGTGTTTTTTTTTTTTTATTTTTTTTATCAGGAATCGATGTTGGATTTTGTCAAATTCCTTTTCTGTATCAATCAATATGATCATGTGGCTCTTTTCCTTTTTCTTATTTATATGGTGGAGTATGTTGTTTGTTTTTCTAGTGTTGAATCATCCTTGCATTCCTTTCATGAAACCCACCTGGTCATGATGTATTATTTTTGGATGTGGTGCTGGATTCTGTTGGTTAGGATTTTGTGAGAATTTTTGCATCTGTGTTCATGTGGGATACTGGTCTATAGTTTTCTTTCTTAGTGATGTCCTACACTGGTTTTGGTATGAGCGTTATGCTTGCTTCATAAAAAGTATTCGGGAGTTTTCCAGCCTCTTCTATATTCTGGAATAATTTGAGTGGAATCGGTGACAGTATTTCCCTGAATGCTTGTTAGAATTCACCTGTGAAGCCATCTGGGCCTGGAGTTCTTTGAGTTGGGAGTTTTTTGAAGACCTGATCAATTTCTTCTTTTGTTATGG
>NW_006408586.1:85545-86750 GCF_000296735.1 Chrysochloris asiatica
TTCTATTCTGCTCCTTTCCCTTTTCAGTTTATTGTCCATTTCTGATATTTTATTATTAATCATCTGGACCTCTTTTTGCAGGTTTTGAATTGTTTCCAATGCTGTATCTATCTTGCTTGACTACTCTTGTAGTACATCTGACTTCTTCCTTATTTTCCTCCACCTCTTTTTGGAGCATTTGAATTTGTTTCCATATCATTCTTCTGAATTCTTTGTCAGACAAATCCAAAACCTTCTCTTCCTCTTCTAGGGAGCCTTTATCTGTCTCCAGAATATTTGTCTTAGTTGCTATTTTCTGGTTTCGGACATGTATTGAGATCATTTGTTGTGTTTGAGATCTTTTATTTGTCATTTCCAATAATTATGTTGTTGTTTTTTTGTGTTTTTTCCAATGATTAAATGGATGTTTGCTGTGTTATTAAGCTTACTGGGTGTCTCCTGGTGGATATGATAAGGAGATAGGCTTCCCTTTTCGCTTGTACCACTTAGCAGCTGTTGTTGGTTCTTGTCTTAATGGTGGAATATATGGGGTATGCTTGTAGCTAGCTTTGCTATATGGCCACAATTGCTGTCTCTTCTTGGTTAATGTAGGGTGAAAAAACACCTCCAGGAAAGATGTGTGATCAAAATGACCAAAATCAGAAGTAATATAAATGCAGAGACGTTTATTGATTTTGAAACAAAATAAAAACAAGTATTTATTTTGAAACAAAAATAAAACTGTGGCCGACTGTCTCATGCTGCATAGGCAGTGTGTGTGCACAGTAGAAGGCTCCAGAAGTGGGTGAAGGTGTCTGCTCACTCAGGCCCCTCCCCTAGTCACCACTATAGCAGTATGCAGATAGATATTGAGAAGTTAGTATGAGAAAGATTGTTGACTATTTTTGTCTCTGAAGGTCAGTTAAATATCTGTGTGTGCACAGCATTTTCTTGAAACAGTTTTGTCTTTTTATGTTGTGGTTTTACAGATTGTTCATATGATTTGTCTGTCAGTCCCAACATACTTTTTTTCTTTCTGGGTTGTTGTTGTTTTCAAATGCCATCGAGTTGATTCTAACCCATAGTGACCCTGTATAGGGTTTCCAAGGAGCAGCTGGTGAGCTTGAACCGCCAACTTTGCAGATCAAATGGCTTTGCAGTCTGGTACATTAACTCACAGTGCCATACCAGGACTCCTCTTTCTGGGTTGTGTTGTTGTTGTTATG
>NW_006408586.1:87125-89019 GCF_000296735.1 Chrysochloris asiatica
GCAGTTTCCCTGTGGCAGTCTGTCTGTTGTCCTGTCTTCTGACTTCCACTTGGGTGGGATGGCCACAGAGGGAGTCCCATGATGATTTCTAAAATGCAATGTTTTCCTTTATACTGTGATTTTTCCACTTGTGATTGTGAGAAACTGATGCCCAGACCCTTGTGGTAGATCTAGAGCTCTGGTGCAGTTTCATGAGTGCCTTGTCTCTGGGTTTTCAGACCCTCCCCCATGGGGTCTGTCCTACCTTACTCTGCTCTGCCACCACTAACTGGTTATTTAGTTTTTGTGGGGTTTCTTCTTCTTCTTCTTCTTCTTCTTCTTCTTCTTCTTCTTCTTCTGCGTTTTCCTTCATTTCATCTACTCAGTTTTCTTGGTTTACTTGATTGTGATTTCAATTCACTGAAGGTACCTCAATATCCTGCTTATGAATTCCTTATCAGGTAGTTCTTATACCTTTTCTGACATTGTATATACTTACTATATTTTGGCCAATTGTTTCACCCACTCAGTCATGTTTCTTCTTAAAAGCTGAAATTATCCATTGTGTCTAAGTCTTTATAGTGTATTTGTTTTTATATTTAATTGATGACTGTTTTTTTTTGTTTTTTTGTTTTTTTATGAGACATTCACTACTTGTCTCCTGTTGGATGTGATGGACACTGAAAGTTTGTACAACAATTTCTGTTCATTGTTTGTGTAATGTAGTTCATGGTGTGTTTTTCTGATGTTGACTGCTGATTATTGTTAATTAGATGGTACAAGACTAAGTGGTGTTACTTGCTCAATGAATGGAGCTGAGAGAGGTATGGGTGTGGCTAGGTTGTATTAGCACAATTATTGCCTCTCAAAAACAAACAACAACAACAAAATATTGAATCTGGAAAAATTCACATTCTCCAGATGTTGGGATGGTACACCTGGCAGTAAACCTCAGACAAAGTAGAGGCTGTACAGAAGAGGATGCCACTGGCCGCCAAATGAGTGAGGGCAGGGTTATCTATGGCTTTGGACACTAAGAGGCACAGGAAACAAGAAAGGACCAAACCTGTCTAGCTGCCAGCCTCCAGTGTGTTTCTTGCGTCCCTAGGTCACTGTGTCCATCTGTAGCTTTTTGCAAAAGCTCAAGATGACTATGCTACACCTGGCCAGCCTATAACTCACATATCTGTCTTGTCTCTTGATGCTTCTGTCCAACTTCTTCTCCCAGTCAGTACTCAATCTACATTTTTACCCTATTCTCTGAAACTCAGAATGCCAGTATCACTTTGCATATCTGTTGTTGCAGAGGATCAGCATATCTGCCTACTCTGCCCTTTTGCTCCAAAGTCCTATTTGTTGTTCTTTCAATCATAAGCTGTTAGCATACTTTCAAAACACTGAGAGAGTAAGTATCTTGAACCTAAAAGGTAGAACCACAGAAGTACAAACTTCTATCCATCAAAGAGCCTTTGGAAAACTAGAAGGAAATGTTCACTGAAAGGTAAAATTTTAAATGTAGATTGAAAATGTGAAGAAAATACAAAAACAGGGATAAGGAGAGATAGAATTTAACAAGTAGTGGTGCACAATATGTAAAGATACACCATTCCCAAAATTATGAGAATTGGAATATTAACTGATCACATGTGTTACCTGAATATTGTGATAATGTTATGGTGGGTAGTGGTTGTGTTGAAGAAATTTGTTATTTCTTAAGTGAGAGGAAATTATCCTGACATCTTTTAGAATAGTCCTCTGATGTTATGCATTAGAAAAATAGTCATGCAGGCTGTATTTGACCTCCTCTTTCCCATCTTGAAGGCACTTAACAACACAACAACAATATAACAAAAGGGATGGTTAATCAGGCTTATCATGCGGAGGCTGATTTCTGAGACTGAGGTCTGATATGCCT
>NW_006408586.1:89229-92295 GCF_000296735.1 Chrysochloris asiatica
GACAGCTTCTTCTCTACCATGCCTGCATTCTCTCAAATCCTCAGATCCCTGACCTGGCCTCTGTATTGCTTGAGCAATGTTGCAAAGCTCTTCAGAGCTGTCAATAAATGCCCAAATGGCATTCACTCCACTTTAAACATCAACCTGAAGGCACTCAGCTCTAGCTCAATGGGTCAGCAAACCTAGCTCCTCTATTAAAGTTCCATAAGTTAGGCACCCACTATTAAAATGAGCCTCCTACCACAATGCACTCAGGTTTAATTGCTCTGTGGACCAGAAGCCCATAACTCTATTTCATGCTTTTTGTTCTGCTGCTATTATTACTCCAGTGTCACAGCTTTCTATCTCCTGGATCAAGGTGATTCAAAGCACAGGGAATCTCAGGTTCCAAAGGATGTGCTCCATGTTTGGCTCTTTTCACTTGATGATAGTGAGATCCCCTATTCTTACTTTTTGAGATGGCTCATTTTGTAGCCACATTGAAGTTCCAAATTTTTATCATCACAGTTACCATGTTAATAATCACTAAACAACTGAATCATATAATACTATCAACATCTTCCTCCCACCTTCTTTTACCCAGACCCATAAGGAAAAAAAAAAAAAAAAATTCAGGTGAGGTTACAAGACTATGAGTAAAAAAGCTATATGAAGCATTTCACTGCATTACAGATATATAATTCTAATATATGAATAGTAAACACATTTCAAACAAAAGGAAAACAGAACAAAACACTGACCATTTTCCAGATGGAATTAAACATTTAGGACAGATGAAAAACAAAGAAAACAAAACCCAGCAATACTAAGAGAATTCTACCATTTAATGTTTCAACAGTAGAACAGTATTTATTAATTTGCAAATTAACAGTGCTTTTTTGAGAAGAATTAAATATCAATTTATTTCATATATTACTTAAATTATTAGTTTATTTTGCTATCTCTGAATGTCAAATAAGCATTTTTAGTTGCCAGTGTTCTACTTGATGTAGGCATGAAGTTCATTCACAGACTATGGCTTTAGACCAGAATATAATCAAAATGTCATTTGAAAGAAACATTTGAGGAAAAATGAATTATAAGAACATATTGGAAGAAGAACTGTTGTGTACCTTAAACATTTTACAAAATTGTTAAATTGGGAGGTTTAATTGAAAAAAAATATTTCATTTGATTGCTAAGAAAGAAATAATATCTTCTGAAATTCAAACATGTACATTTTGAAATACAACATGTTATAATAGGATACATATTTTTTAAATTTGAAATAATTACATGAAGAAAAATTTGCTTAGGAAATGAGTTAGCTAATTTGTGGTATATTTCCAAGTTATGTACTTTTTTAAAACATCACAGATACTGTATATGTAATGTATCATTTGAGTGTGCTTGGTTTGATATTAACTCTTTGAATTATGGGAAAAGGTCTCTGAAACATAGGAAGTTGAGGAAAGCCATTCATTATTTTTGTTGTGAAAATTAGTTCAAATTGCGACTTCAGAATTGTTAGCGGGACATAATTATTTTTAATTCTCATATTTGAATATGATATTTTTACAACAAAGAAAATATATTATTACCACTAGCATCTCTAGTAAGAAGTCCTGGTTGGTACTGGATTATGCATTAGGTTGTTAACTATAAGGTCAGCTGTTCAACTCCATCAGCCAGTCATCAGTAGAAGGATGAGGATTTCTGCTTCCATAAAGATTTACTATTTTGGAAATCTGTTGTGGCTCTGTGGGCTAATGCACTAGACTGTAAAGTTAGCTTGAACTACAAGGTCAGTTTGAACAGCAAGGTTGGCAGTTCAAACTCACCAGCTACCCCTTGGAAACCTTATCCAAGGTCTCTATGAATCGGAACCAACTCAAGGGCACTTAACAACAACAATCTTTAAGGAAACAGATCGATACATCTTTCTCACTGGAGTGATTAGTAGTTTCAAACTGCTGATATTTAGGTTAACTGCCAAGCACTTAGCCACTAAGCTACTAAGGATCTGTCCCAACTTTCAAGCTACATATAATTTCGTGGGTAAACAAGGAACAACAAACAAACAAAAAAAGAAAGGAAAAAAAAATGTGTTTTCAATCTCTATGTTATGATTTCCTCGTTCACTATTAAATTGGGAGGTTTAATTGAGAATTTACAATAATAACATTCCATGATTTTTAATTTATTATGATTTACACAGCTAAATTTCACACAAAGCTTTATACCGATTTTTCAGTAAAAAATAATTTTGCCTTGTTTATGAGTTAGAAATTTATTCCATGGCAACGAGATAGATAATGTTACTATAACCACATTTAATATAGTCACAAAGAAAGTTTGTCAATATGTGTTGTCAGATACAACCCATAACACTGTTTTAGTCTACCTTTCTTCTCAAAACTTCTTAGGTATCATTCTACTGTAAAGAGAAATCTAAACTATTAACAACAATGAATCCATTAAGAGATTTCATATACAAATACCATCTTTGCTATATTTTATTCATGATTTTCAGATGCTGTTTTTGATTGAAGGAACCTTGCTGGATCAGTGATTCAAGCATTTGGTTTCAATCAAAAGATTGATGATTCGACCCCACCAGCTGCTTCATGAGAGAAAGATGTGACAGTCTGCTTATGTAAAGATTTACAACCTTGGAAACTCTATTAGGCAGTTTACTTCTCCCTATTGCTTCACTATGATTCAGAATCTACTTGAAGGCAATGAAATGGGTGATATACATGGAATTGTGTCTCCCAAAAACATATGTTGAAGTTCAAAACCCTGTATCTATGAATGTGATCTTGTTTAAAAATAGGTATTTTTCTTTACTTATGTTAATGACTCCATGCTGCAGTTGAGTGAATTATCAATCTTATCTATCTATCTATCTATCTATCTATCTATCTATCTATCTATCTATTGTTGTTAAGTGCCGTCGAGTCAGTTCGACCCATAGCGACCCTGTGTAGGGTTTCCAAGGAGTGACTGGTGAATTTGAATCACTGACCTTGTAGTTCAAACGGCTTTGCAATCTGGCGCATTAATGCACAGCGCCACCCCAGGACT
>NW_006408586.1:92500-106358 GCF_000296735.1 Chrysochloris asiatica
TATATATAATAATATATAATATATATATTACCCATATAAATAGGGAAATGAAGATGAAGCATGACACAAACACAGGAGGAATAGACCAGATGAGTAACTATAATCCTAGAAATGCCCATAGGCACCTAGTGTTATGGTTAAACAATGGCACTCACCTAGAATCAATGTCCTGTTTTGGAACTGTAGCCTCCAAAATTATCAGAGAGTAAAATCTTGTTCTATAAACTTACTCATTTGTATTTTTGTTAATGGATAACTAAGATGCAGATACATAAATTTCATCACACAATACTGAAGCTATCCTGTATCTACTACTCTAATCTAATTATTTTTCATCTCTATCAGAAGACATACATAGCCCAAGATAAGTTGAAAAAAATGCAGACACCACCAAAAAATCAATTATAGACTTTGCTTCTCAGAGGAAAACTTTAACATTATTTGTTGGCAGATGTCCAGTTCCAATGATAAATACATTCCTTCCCTTGACCTTGGATAAAGGACAAAATTCTGAAAGTGACATACTTGATAAATACTGGACTTTGAAATGGTGGTTTTCTTTTTAAACTGGAGAGAGGCATGGTTTTAATTAAGGGTCTCACATTTTCCAGGGATACTGAAGGAATTAACAAGGGCTCAGAGGTGAATTATTATCAGTTTGAAAAGCAGAACTGATTATACATAATTCAAAGATTAAATACCAATCCTAATTTCAAATTCTAAAACCGTGTACTCTGGAGATGAGTGGTGATTCAAGTAAATTTAGTCTTGGGATTTTTTGTTAGAGCTATTTTGTGTCTTACTCTAGAACACTAAGCAGAGGTAATATCAGTAACTCCATAAATCTCTTTTCACTTACATTGAAAGTTTGAATTTAAGCTGTGTTCTCTAAGGTAAGGGGTCAGGGGTTTTATCCACTAAGCCACCAAACCCCTTGCTTCAAGTATTTTTGATTCCGGGTATTTCTTTGTGACAGAAGACACTCATGAGGAATTATGCACTGTGCCTGAGGGTGAAGAAGTACAAGAAAGACAGCCTTATTAAGAGTACATGTGCTGTAGCCAGACAGATTTTGACCTTCACAATGACACAAAGGTAAAGATGAATGCAAAAGAGCTTCACTGCTGTTAAACACTGTAACAAGACAATCTTCAGGATCTGTATAAAATAAAAAGGAAAACTGTTTATCAGTACAGGGAGAATGAAAACAAGTTTAGTATTGAACTGCCAGAAACACATAAAGACCCACAGATAGAAATGTGACCTGGTTAAAAATCCTATTTCATGTTTTTCTCTATATAAGTAGTAAAATTGTCTATTAAATTGCCTTTCACATCCTGAATATAGATATCTAAATAGGAAACATGCAGAAAGGCTAAATTTCAGGTCATTCATTTATATATTTTTAAAATTTGTTCTCATTAGGAAATATTGATGACAAGATTAAACTAGTGAAAATGTATATATACAAAACCTATTTCTACAAAATCATATAAAACTTTATTAAACAAAATAACAATTGTTTCTTGACATATCCTCCATCTAGTTCTGTAAGCTTCTAAAGGCAGTGTTTCCATCTCTCTAAGCCTTTCTTGAAGAATACTGTGCTCTTCGCTTATTCTGTGTGAGTCCTGTAGCTCAATGTTCAGGCAAACAATAGGGAAATCTATAGGGTGAGCAATAACACTTGGGAGGCATGCACTCCTTGAAGGAATCAACCTGTTGAGATTGAAAGTGTAGCACTTGCCCAAGGACAAAGTTCAGAAGGTAGGAATGCCTAAGAAAACAAGACGAATGGAAATAGGATTAAATGGGATAAGTCATATCATATAATAGGGATTGCAATCAATGATATTAAACAATATGTATATGAATTGTTGAGAGGAAAACTGATTTGCTCTGTAAACCTTCCACCTAATTCAAAATAAAAATACTGTTTAAGGCACTTTGGGCACACTTGGGAGTGACTCAAATCATGCTCTTTTAAGTTTTGGTTTGGGAACAAAAAAAAGTCTGAAGGGACAAAATCAGACCTAGAGGATGGATGTGTTAGTATTCCCCAACAAAAACCTTATAGGACAGCCCTTGCTACTCTTGAAGAATGAGCAGGTGTATTATTATGATTGAAAAAAAAAAAAAAATCTGGCTCAACTTTCTTGACTTTTTCCTCACCAACAGAATTTCCATTTTCTTAAAACCTCTCCATAAGTCCCTATTTTCCCTTTAGGTAGTTTGATAAAATACGTTTGGAGTACCCAAAAGCAACATCCAAAACCTTCAGAGCTGACCTATCTGACTTGAATTAAACTAGTCCAGAAATCTCCTTGAAAGACATTGTTTGGATTGAGCCTGTTTTATTTGAAGGCACTCTAATGAGACTAAGACCAGTGTATTTCTGAGATAACTTGTCTGCATCCATCCAATGATTATAGAGACATATTTAAATATACTGCATTCGAAATAAAACTGTACATGTATGAATCAGAACTCTAGAACCAATACTTTCTTACTTACCATCACATAACAATAAAATCAAATACAGAGAATAATACTAATTTGATTGTGTTATTTATTTATCCTAAATTAATAGGAAATGCTATTATAAAAGTAAGCTACAACAACAAAAACATGTGGTCCCATAAATACTATGTTATGCAAAGGGCATTTGTGACGTAATATTATAACTCAGATGACTGCTGTGTTTAGACACATAACTTTCTTTCAATTTATTTTCTCATTGATTGTGTTGTTGTTGTTAGGTGCCATCAAGTCAGTGCCGACTCATGGTAACCTTGTGTACAGCAGAATGAAACACTGCCCAATCCTGAGCCAACCTCACTACTGTTGTCACGCTTCAGTCCATCAATGCTGCGACCTGGCCAATCCATCTCGCTGCGTGTTTTCCTCTCTTTCTCTGTCTGTCCACCTTACCAAACATGATATCCTTCTACTGTGACTGGTCCCTCCTGACAATATGTCCAAAGTATGAGAGATAAATTTTGGCCATCTTGGCCTCCAAGAAGCACTCTGGCTGCACTTCTTCCAAAACGGATCTATTGGTTCTTTTGGCAGCCTATGGCACTTTCAATATTGATTGTGTCAGTTTCCTATTATTTCATTGGCAGAAAGTCACTTTCTCTTCCTCTGTATTTCTGAGTGCTTTGTTTAAAATGTCTGTGTATGTATGCAATCTAAAATGGCTTCATTCTCTTTTCAAAGGCAAGGGTAGAATTAGAGCTGGAAAACTGAAGCCACTTCTCAAGCTGTCATAGAATCTTCATCATCAACATCTGCATTCTGGTGGCACTTTGGTTTGGCTGCTAACCACAAGGTCTGTGGTTCAAATCCTCCAACTGCTCTGCAGGAGAAAGATGAGGCTGCCTGCTCCCTTAAAGATTTTTAACCCCAGAACCCTATATACGGTAGCTGTTGAAGTGGGATTAACTTGACAGTAGTGGTTAGTGGTCAATGACTGTATGGAGAAAACCTGATGTAGGGGTGTGTAAATGCACAGCTGCTAATTGAAAGGTCAACAATTCAAACCAACAAGCCAATTTCTAGAAGAAATATGTGTCATTCTGCTTCTTAGATAACAACCTTGAGACAGTCAGGGGCAGTTCTTATTCTATAGGAATGTTATGAATAATAATCAACCATAGGTTGATAAACAACCAGCATATCAAAGATCTACTTTATCTCAAAATAGAAATATATAAGACATCAAAACTATCAATATAAGCTAAGTTGTTCCAGAAAGCATTAGCATTTAACATGTTGCTGGTGCTACTTGCAGTCCAGTTGATTCAAACTCATAGTCGTCTTATGTGTAAGAAAATGGAATATTGCACAATCATATAATATCTTCAGGATGTTGGTATGATTGAGTTCATTGTTTGACTATTGTGTTAATCCACCTCATTTTGGGTTTTCTTCAGTTTCATTGGGCCTCTGCTTTACCAAACATGATGGGTTTTATTGTTTTTGTTTTGTGTTTAGTAATTGGTCTTTATTGGTGCTTAAGTTAAAGTAAGCAAGATGACATCTCATGATCCTCCCTTCGAAGGGTCATTCTGTATTTCATCAACACTGGTTTGCCTTTGTTGGGGCAGTCCCCCATATATTCAGTATTATTTGCCAACACCACAGTTTTAATGCATAAATTTAATATTTTTTAATACTTATGAAACAATATAATTTTCTTGCTGTTATTGTTAGCTGCCATTGAGTCAGTTCAAACTCATAGTAACTCCTGTTGTGGTGCTGTAGGATCTTCAGTGGACTTTGAACCAAAAGGTTGGCAGCTCAAAACCACTAGCTGCTCCTTGGAAACCCTATACAGGGTCTCTATGAATTGGAACCAACTCTATGACACTTAAGGACAACAACAATATGGCAGCATAATATAATTTTCTTGCTGTTATTATTCACTGTCATCAATTCAACAACAGAACACAACAAAATGAAATAGTGCTCTGTTATGCAAGAGCCTCACAAGTGTTGTTAAACTTGAGCACATTGTTGTTGCTACTGTGCCAATTCATCTCACTGGGGGTCTTCCTCATTTTGCTGACCCTCCACTTTACCAAGCATAGTGTCTTTCTCTAGGGATTGGTCTCTCCTGATTATATTTTCAAAGTATGAGACATCAAGTCTAGACATCCTTGCTTCTTATGAACTGTCATAGTTAAGGTTTTATGTCAAATTAACTGGGCTAGAATTGTCAGTGCTTTGGCAGATGACATGTTGTTATTCCGTAATGAAATCTAATACAACGTAATTCATTCTATGATGGTTGGATATTAGCAGCCAATCAATAGAAAGGATGTTTCTTCAGGGATATGGCCTGCTTACAATGCATTAGATACTCAGGCAAAGCTTTTTTGCTTTCTACAGGGTCTGGATCTTGCATGTGGTACACACCTTTACTAATTTCAAAACAGTCAGCATCCTAATGTTCTATTTAAATGACCACCTGTTGATCTATATGCAGGTTCTAAATGAGCACAATCAAGTGTTCTAAAATACCCATTATTCTCAATGTTATCTACTACATCTTGTTTTGATCCACACAGTCAAAAGTTTTTGCATAATAAATTCAGCACAAGTAAACATATTTCTGGGAATCTCTGATTTCAGACAATGTCCATCTGACTTAAGCAATGCTATTCCTAGTTCCACATCCCCTTCTGAATTCAACTTGAGTTTTTGCCAGTTCTCTGACAATGTACTATTGCACCAATCTTTCAATTATCTTCAGAAAAAAAATTACTTGTAGGGTCACCCTCTTTGGAATGGACACCTCTCCTCCAAGTGGTTGGCTAGGTAGCTGTCTTCCAAATTTCTTGGCATAGATTAATGAGCACCTCTAGTCCTGCATCAGTTTGTTGAAATATTTCAATTTATATAATATAAATTCCTGGACCCTTGTCTTTTTAAATACCTTCAATACAGGTTGGATATTTTCATTCAGTACCATTGATTCTTGATCCTATGCTACCTCTTGAAATGTTTGAACACTGGCACTTCTTCTTGTTATAGTGACTTTGTGTATAACTTCCAACTTATTTTGATGCTTTCTGTATCATTCAATCATATGTCTATGGAAAACTTCAATATTGCAAGTTAAACTTGGTTTTGTTTTTCTTCAGTTCTTTCTGCTTGAAAAATCTGAGGGTGTTCTTCCTTTTTGGTTTTCTAACTCCCGATCTTTGCACATTTCATTATACTTGTCTTTGTCTTTTGGACAAATTTTGCTTTTTGAAATTTTCTGTTCAGCCATTTGACTTCCTCATTTCTTCCATTCATTTTAGTATCTGTATGTTGAAGAGCAAGTTTCAGAGTCTCCTCTGTCATCCATTTTAGTCTTTTCTCTTTCTTTTCTTTTGAATGACCTTTTGCTTTCTTCCTGTGTGATGTTCTTGATGTCATCTCACAACTCGTTTGGTCTTCATTCATTAGTGTCTAATGCATCAACTATGTTCTTGAGATGGTTTCTAAATTCAGGTGGATTATGTTCAAGGTCATATTTTAAACCTCATGCACTTGTCTTAATTTTCTTCAGATTTAACCTGAACTTATATATGAACAATTGATGGTATGTTCCACAAAGCGTTCCTACCTTTTTTAAACTGATGATATCGAGCTTTTCCACAGTCTTATCCCACAGATAAGTTAATGTGATTACATCTGGTGAAGTGCACATGTATAATGGCATTGTATATTGTTTAAAAACAAGGTATTTTCAATTAATAAGTCATTGGTCTTGCAAAATTCTATCATGCATTCCCCAGTAACATTTCTACCACCACAAGGTAATGTTTTCCAACTACTAACCTTTTGTCTTTGTTTCCAACCTTCACATTCCAATCATTAGTAATTATCAGTACGAATTAATTGAATGTTTGATCAATTTCAGATGAAAAAGTTGGTAGAACAGTTCAATTTCATCAACATTGGCTTTAGTGGTTGGTGTACACATTTGAATAATAGTGGTTTTAATTTGTCTTCCTTGTGGTGGTTGCCATTGTGTGCCACTGAGTCTGTTCCAATTCATAGGGGCCCTTTATAAGGTTTCTGAAACTTTAAGTTTTTACAGGAGAAGAAAGTTTCAACTTTCTCCTTTGGAGAGGCTGATAAATGCAAGTTACTGACCTTGAGGTTAAGAGCTCAGCTACTAATACACCACACTACCAGGGCTCCTTGTCTTCCTTGTAGACATATGGTTATTAGCCTATCACAGACAGCATTGTACTTTAAGATAAATCTTTAAATGTTCTTTTTGATGATGAATGCTATGACAGTCTTCTTGAATCTGTTAGTCCCAGGACAGAGTAAACCATATGACTTTCAGATTCAAAACAATCAATAGCAGTCCATTTCAGCTCACTAATGCCTACTACATCTATCTTTATGTGTTCCATTTCATTTTTGAGAACTTCAAATTTTGCTAGATTTATACATCTTACATATCATGTTACAATTATTGATAGATTACAACTGTTTTTCCTCATTTTGAGCTGTGCTCCATCAGCAAATGAAGGTGCCAAAAACTTTAGTCCATTCAATTCATCACAGCCAACTCTATTTGAAGTAGACAGCTCTTTCCCAGTTATATTTTGAGTGTCTTCCAACCCAAGGTGCTCATCTTCTGGTACTGTATCTGACAATACTCTGGTGTTATTCACTATTTTATCATCTTCTGGCACTATATCTGAAACATTCTGCTGTTATTCATAAGGTTTTCATTGGCTAAATATTTAGCAGCAGACTGCCTCTGGTTCTTCCTAGTCTTTCTTGGTCTGAAAGTTCTACTAAAACTTGTCCACCAAAGGTGACTCTGCTGATATTTAAAATAGTGGAGGCATAGCTTCCAGCACCACATCAATACACCAGTTACCACAACAAGACAAACTAACACCTGAGTGGTGGAAAACAATTTGTTATTTTTTAAAAAAACTTCATTCATGTCATCCTTTTTCTTTTTTTCTTTTTGTAGTGTGTTCCCATCACAAAACATTCTTGTGTCTGGAATTTAGTAGATTTTTTTTTTTTTTTTTTAAGAGATAAATTGAATGATTGAGAGATGTAAACTTGGGGAGTGGAAGAATACCAAAAAATAATTTATATTTTGTAGATTCACCAGGTCATTGAACCTCTCTCATACTAGGTTTCCCAGACTTTAAATGGATCTAATTATACTGCATTATTATAAATGTTTACTATGAATTAAATAAAGAACAATGCTAGGACCATAGTATTGAATAGATGAAAATAAGGAGAAATAGATGCAATTAATGAGAATAGAAAGAATAAGCTTCAATTGATTAATAGTATATATATGTTTATTTGTTGTTGTTAAGTTCTGTCCAATTGGTTCCAACACATAGCTACCTTATATAGAGTTGTCATGGAGCCATTGGTGAGCTTGAACTGTTGACCTTGCAGTTCAAACCAACTTTGCAGTTCAGTGCATTAGAATCCACAGCACCACATCAGTACTCCATATATGTATATAAAATCATGTTATTGGATTGTTAGACTTCTTATGTTTAATATCAAAGGTAAATATGTTGCATTTTCTGGACTCCTGGTGTAGCACTGCAAGATCAGCTCTGGGCTATGAACTATAAGGTAAAATTTCAAACTTACCAGAAGCTCCTTGGAAACCATACACAGGGTCATTATGAGTTAGAAACCGAGTCTATGGCATTTAACAATAAAAACAAGTTAATGCACTGGCAGTATAGTAGGTGATGAGTTGGGCTACTAATCTCAAGGTCATTAGTTTGAATCTACCAGCTGTAGAGAGGTTTCTGCTCCCATAAAGAGTTTCTATGTGTCAGAATAGACTCGGTGGCACACAACTACCATTACCACCATATTAAAGCACAATATAGCTCCAAGGCATTTAGATATTTATAAGAATAAACCTGTTGCTGTTTCCCCACCCAACTTTTCCCTTTCAACATTCTGCCCACCTCTTCCTGTCCTGCCCCTTTCTGATCCTGTCAGGACAGAAACAGCAGCAGAAACAGCACCTTCATTTCCCCCTCATTCTCCACAGCACAAATGAATAATGCTGCAGCTAGCCCCATGCCCACTGCTTCTTCAAGTAATGGAAGAAGTACAGGGAAGTCCATAAGCTTTGCAATTGAATTATAGAGTATGATGTCAATCAAGGCACAGCTGTTTGGAAATTAACTGAAACATCTTCGATTATTCTTTTGATTTTCTGGTATATTTTTTCCCGGTAATTACATTAAATGCAAATTAAAATATTTTCTTTTTTTCTTTTTTTTTTCAATTATAAAACTAATATACACCTTATTGGGTATATTTGTCTTCTACAGAAAACAAAATTTCTTAATAGCACCATCATTCTTGCAATTGTCAGATTTGCAGTTCTGTCCTTTGACTCATCCATTTTAAATATTTCCTTGCAACTTTTTTTGTTTTTCTATAGCTTTTCTTTTCCTTCTAGTTTTCTATCTCAGTTCCTCCTCACTCCTTGACATATAAATTATGCCCTAACTCTACTGCCTTCAAATGTATTCATTCTGGTATTTTTTTCTAAAACAATAATTGCAGGAGTCCAGCTCTCGCAGGGTCAAGGGACACAAGAGGAGACATGGAGTCAGCGAAAATGAAAGCAATCGAGGAGCCTCTGCTTAGTTGGCTGATGGAGCTCTCTCTCTTTTTTTCTCTCTGTTTTTTTCTCTGCCCCATCTCAGCAAGTCTTTATTTTTATAGTTAAAATTACACAGTACATAATGATTTGATACTTTGATTTTCCCTTGAATTATTACACATTTGTAATTGTAACATTCTTTTACCCTGTGATTACAGAACCTTAACAAAAGTATTTCTATGGTGTCCAACCTGACCTTTCCAACATCCTGTTCTTTTCTAACCATTAAGCATTCTTCTCTTGACATTATTTCCTCTCCTATGTAAGTGATAGATTGTTTCTTCTTATTCTCTCTGAAAGATCAAGTTAAACCTTACACCAATTACATCCTCTTAGTAACATAAGTTTCTATTAATCGTCAATGCCTACACTACTATATAGTTTCTGTTAGATAATTGTCAATTTTCTATCCTACATAATGTACTACTATTTTCTATGACAAAAGAATTACTAACATCTACTCAATCATCTCGTTCTTCTGACGTATTCAGTAAATTGCTGAACCACAGTGATCCTATGTTTCTTTTCTTTTAAGGCTGTGGGGCATGTTAAGAAAAAGGTCCAACCTGACCAATTGCTGCAGGAAATGTAGATTATTAAGTTTTGACCACCTTTCACTTATGTTCACTATTCTCTGCCTATTCATGTACGTGCCTGTATGTAATAGTGGGGGTTTGTGAATTCTGGTTGGTAATTGATTGTGGTGAGGTCTACAGGGGTCAGTCAGCTTCAGTTTAGTTTGTTATCTGCTTTTGTGATCTCATAAATGCAGTTACTTTGTACTTAGGTTTTCTGTGAATGGTAGTGGCACATACAATTCCCTTTTAATTCAATCCACTGAAGCGGAAAACAAATGTTGCCTGAACAGTTTTTCCCTAAGGTTTGTAGAACTCATAGTAAAAGACTGTGAATACAGCCATATTATATATATTTTACAAGTGAATTCAAAGTTATTTTAGAGAGAAGCTAGAAAGCAACTTCTGAGAATTATCTGCCTTGCATGATATCTCTCCTTCTACTGGGACCGTGTCAAACAGTAGAAGCTAAACCGCTCTCCGCAAGTAATCTCTTTGAATCTTTTACATACCTTCTCATAAGTTATATGATTGATTTATGTATGCATATGTGACATCATTTCCCAAACTTATTCCTTTCTTTCATTTATCTCTGTGGTCCTGTTAATTCCTCTGTCTACAAGAAACTCTTTATCTCTAATTTCCAAAGCCCTGAATATCTGCTAAGTTATCACAAGTATACTTCTTCATAAAACTTTCTAGTGTACCTTTATTGAAAATTGATAAACTTCAAGAGTGAGAACAGCAAGAACTGGTAGAAAATAACCAACTTTGAAGCTTGTCATAACTGTGTTCAGCCCTGGCTCTGTGAAAAATCAACCCTGTGACCTGAAACAAAATATTCAAACTCTGTGGTATCTGTTTCTTGCTGCGTAAAGTGGGAATAATATGTTTTATGAATATTGTAAGCATTGGATTATATGAGCTTTGTAAAGTACCTACCACAGGGTACCTGGTAAGAAGTTAATGTTGAAAAGTTCATTCAATAAATGTATATTGGATATAAAATGAAACAAAATTATTGCTGTTGAGTCCATTCAGACTCATGGTGACCCCATGTATACAGAGTGGAAGTGAACTCCAAAAAAATTTTCGAGGCTGGGACCCTACTGAAGCAGGTTACCAGGCTGTTCTTCTAAGACCCCTCTGAGACTGAACTACAAATCTTTTTGTTAACAATTGAGTGTTTAACTCTTTGTATTTTTATGAGGGCACTGAGTCATACTGATTACTTGACAAATAATTTTTAAGTTGCTGAAGAGAACTAACATAGGAATCAAATTTGTTAAATCTGTGGGAAGATTGGATGGAGAAGCTCTATAGCAGTAGCCCATATAAGAACACATGATGAATGTATAAATAAATAAATAATAATCAAATGCTCATATGTAAGTTAAGGCTCATGATGAAGAAAAATAAGTCCAAAAAAGCAAAATATGACCTTGATTATGTCCCAGCTGAATTTAGAGACCATAGCAATAAGAGATTTGATATATTCGACACCAATGATCAAAGACTAGAGGAATTGTGGGTTCACATCATGTGCATCATAATGGGAAAAACAAAATGTCATTAAAAAGACTGGAAAGAAAGAAAAGGTCAAAATGGATGTCAGAAAAAAATTTGAAAATTGCTTAAGAATGTAAAGATGCTGAAGACACAGTAAGAAATGAGGAAGTAAAAGTGTTGAACAGAAAACTTCAAAGGGCAGCTTGAGAAGACCAAGTTGAATAATGAAGTGTGCAACAACAAGGAGTTAGAAAGCAAAATGGAGTGAACACTCTCAGCGTTTCTCAAGGTGATAGAACTGAAGAAAATATTCAAACCTCAGGTTGCAATATTGAAGGATTCTATGAAAAAAATATTGAATGGCATGTTGTTGTTGTTGTTGTTAGATGCCATCGAGTTGACACCAAGTCACAGTGACCTTATGCACAGCAGAACAAAACAATGTCTGATCCTGAGCCAACCTCACTACTGTTGCCACACTTGAGTCCATTGATGTTGCCACCTGGCCAATCCATCTCGTTGGGGGTCTTCGTCTTTTTCTCTGACCCTCCATCTTACCAAACATGATATCCTTCTCCAACCACTAGTCCCTCCTGATACTATGTCCAAAGTATTAGAGATGAAGTTTGGCCATTCTGGCCTCTAATGAGAACTCTGGCTGCACTTCATCCAAAACACATCTATTGGTTTTTTGGCAGCCCATGGCACTTTTAGCATTCTCCTCCAGCACCATAATTCAAAGGCATCAATTCTTCTAAGATCTTCCTTATTCACTGTCCAGCTTTCACATCCATATGAGGATATTGAAAATACCATGGCTTGGGTCAGGCATACCTTAATCCTCAAGCTGACATCTTTGCTCTTCAACACATTAAAAAGTTCTTATGCACTGCTGGGGTCTAGCCTTGACAAGGGAGTGACTACATGAAGGTGGGATGTCTGGAGAGGCGAAAGAGAAAGAAACATTTGGAGACCAGAGTGGATGCAAGCTGACATGCAGATAGTCCTGCTGCCAAGAATGCACACAGAACTAATTCTACTCCAGTCTTTTATTCTTATCAAGAAGGAACTTGAGACAAAAGAGAAAAATGAAAAAAAAAAAAAAAATGTGGTTGTTCTTTTGAGACAGGACACAATGATTCACAGGTTTTATCTTAAAATAGCTTATCAAGGGCATCGTGCTTCTCGTGATAATCTAAAATCCTTTTTTCCATATGAAAAGATCAAGCAAGCCATTTTCCCAGAAGCTACAATTACCGGAGTTAAGAGCATGAAGAACAAGTACAGAATGAACAATATGAGACTAGAAGGAATTGTACAGAAGTAGCCATCCAGTGAGTTCGCAAAAAGCCTATGAACCTGGGACTTCAGGAGGTCACTTCCTTGGTCCTCAGGGTCCATGGCTCACAATCCTGAGGAGAGCTCCGGGGTTGGATTTTCATCCATTTTGTCACAGGGCCACAGCTTCTCAGTACTTGCAGATGCTGTCGCCAGCAATGCACCAGATTATTCTAATGCAATATGTCGTCTGATCTCTTGGCTGCTGCTTCTGTGAGTGTTGATAGTTGATCCAAGAAGAATAAAGTCCTTGTCAACTTAAATCTTTTCTCCGTTGATAAGAATGTTGATTATTAGTTCAGTGGTGAGGATTTTTGTTTTCTTGACATTGAGATGTAATCCATATAGAAGACTGTGCTCTGATTTCATCAGTAAATGTTTTAAGTCCTCTTTACTTTCAGCAAGCAAGGTTGTATCATCTGCATATCACAGGTTGTTAGTGAGTCTTCCTTCAACCCAGATCCCATGTTTTTTTTCATATAACCCAGGTGTTCAGATTATTTGCTCAGCATACAGGTTGAATAAGTATGATGAAAGAATGCACACCATTTTAATTTTAAACCATTCACTGTCCCCATGTTCTGTTTGAACAACTGCTTCTTGGTCCAGGTACAGATTCCTCATGAGCACAATAAAGTGTTCCAGAATATTTGTGCTTCACAATGTTGTCCATAGCTTGTCATGATCCACACAATCAAAAGCCTTTGCAAAATCAATAAATTACAGGTAATCATCTTTCTGATATTCTGTGCTTTCAGCCAAGATCCATTGGACAACAGCAATGATATCTCTTATTCCATAGTCACTTCAGAATACAGCTTGAACCTCTGGAAGTTCTCTGTCAATGTATGATTGTAGCCATTTCTGTTTTACTTTTAGTAAAACTTTACTCCAATGATTTCTGCATCCCATTGGGACACCTCTCCTTGAAATGGCCACAAATATGGATCTCTTCCAATCAGTCAACCAGATAGTTGTCTTCCAAATTTCTTGACAGAGATGAGTGAGTGCCTCCTGTGCCGCCTTACTTTCTTGACAGATTTCAATTTTTATTCCAATAATTCCTGGTGTTTTGTTCTTTGCCAATTCCTTCAATGCACCTTAGGCTTCATCCTTGAGTATCATTGTCCCTTGATCATATGCTACCTCTTAAAATGGTTGAACATCAACCATTTCCTTTTGGTACAGTGACTCTGTGTATTCCTTCCATCTTCTTTTGATGCTTTCTGCATCATTCAATAATTTGCCC
>NW_006408586.1:108141-110184 GCF_000296735.1 Chrysochloris asiatica
AAAAAAAAAAAAAAAGAATGTCCACACCTGTATCTCCTCAGTTCTGTCAGGTGCTCTTGGCTGTTCCTTCTCCCACTTATTCTCTCCCAATATGGTGGTGCCAGGAATAGCTGAGCGTCTTGAATTAGAAAGCAATGGATTTCTTGATTCTCCTACAAATTCCCCTAGCTTTAAACCTTCCAGTCTTCTAAATATTCCTTTATATGTGGTTCAGAGTTGTAGCAGCATCCCCTGAGCCTGCTTTGGCCGGTATTCTGTGTTATTAGTGACGGAACTCCTCACTGCACATCTACCCGATCCGCCATCTTGAATGACATAGGAACGTCAAAAGAAGATGGAAGGAAAACACAGATTCATTGCACCAAAAAAAAAAAAGTTTATTCATTTCAAGAGGTACTATATGATCAAGAACCCACAGTATTGAATGAAGAACTCCAAGCAGCACTGAGACATTAGCAAAAAATAATATACTACAAATTGATAGAATGTTTTGAATAGCTTCATATGCATGTGGAAGTGGGAAAGTGAATAGGAAAGACTATAAAAGAATTGATGCATCTGAACTATAGTTTTGGAGATGAATATTAAAAGTACCTTGGACTGCTAGAAGAACATATAAATCTGTGATGAACAAAGTACATCCATAATACTACTTAGAAGCAATGATGTATTACATATTTATTTGTTTGTGTGTTGGTGTGTGTTATCTCAATTTGATAAGGCTCTGAGCCATGTCTCTCCTTGGTTTTGTAACACAGTTGACTAAGAATGCAAGTTGTATGAGATTTGTAATATTAAATTGAAGTAGCAGCCTTGAATTTGAGAAGGTTCTCACTGTGAAATCTACACATAGCTATTTGGAGAAGTATTTATGTATCCTTGCCTATGCGTTCCTCTTTTCTATTCAGGAAGAAGCTCTGGTAGCATAGTGGTTATGAGTTAGACTGCAAATATTAAAGTCAGCAGTTCTAAACTACGAGCCATTCCATGGGAGAAAGATGAGGCTTTCTGTTCCTATAAAGGTGTACAGCCTCAGTAAGCCTATGCAGGATCATTGTGAGTTGGAACTGACTCCAAGGCATACCATCACCCTACTTAGGTTTAATCCAACTGGCTGGTCCTCCAGAGAAAGATGAGTCTTTCTGCTCTGTAAATATTTACAGCCACAGAAACCTCAGAAAATTATACAGGGTTGTTATGAGTTGAAAACAACTCAGCAGCACGTAACATCAACAGCAACCATAACAACAACTTTATTTAGCCATGTAGCTGGTCTTGATTGCTGAACTCTGCTCTTTTCAGTGGCCCAAGGATCACCATCAGTTCTTGGATGAAGACCAATAAGATATTGTTGTAGGTGGCTTTGATTCATCCCTTTAAGTAACCCTATGCACAACAGAGTGAAAACTTTCCAGCCCCATGCCATTCTCATAACTGTTGTTACACTTGAGCCTATTGCTGCGACCACTACGCTTGTTGTTGTTGTTGTTGTTGTTAAACTGTGCCTATTAACAACCTGCAATATGCAGATAATACAAGCTTGCTTTTGGTTTCCCTTTTATTTACTGACCCTCCACTTTAAAACCAATATGTCCTTCTGCAGTCCCTCCTGATAACATGTTCAAAATATGAAAGAAGATGTAGCAATAGTGAAACACGTTACCAAGCAAGATGTCCTTCTCCTAGTCCCTTTTGATAACATGTTTGAAGTATGAGAGAAGTAGCAACAGTGAAGCAAAAACTTTCTTAGAGATGGAAATTTCCATAGACCTCACTAATGATTTCTTCTTGGTTACCAGATTCAATTGACTTCTCAGATGTTCTCTATGCTCTTACTTGTCATAAGTGCTATGGGACTGACTAGTGACGTGTTCACTGATTTTCTGACTTCCCCATTCCAGATCTTTATTTATCAAGTCCCTAACCCCCTCACCACCACCACATATACACTATATATCTATATATCTATCTATGGTGTATATATATAGACAGATATATATAGATATAGCTGTTAGGTGTCGTCCAGTTGGTTCTGACTCATAA
>NW_006408586.1:110408-111667 GCF_000296735.1 Chrysochloris asiatica
GTTAATGCACTAGACTGCAAAAACATTTGAACTGCAAGTTCCGCAGTTTAAGCTCATCAGCTACTCCTCAGGATCGCTATGGGTCTGAACTGACTCGATGGTACTTAAGAACAATATATATGCATGCAACAATAGTGAGGTTGACCCAGGATTGGGCAGTGTTTTGTTCTGCTGTGCATAGGGTCGCTATGAGTCGGTACCGGTTCTATGGTACCTAACAACACCCGGTGTGGTGGTGTGGGTTAATGTGCTAGATTGCAAGGTTGATTTGAACCACAAGGTCAATGGTTCAAGTTCACCAACCAGTCCTCAGAAATCCTATAGAGTGTCGTTATGAGTGGAAACTGTCTTAACGACCCTTAACAATATATATATGGGAGCTCTGGTAGCATGGTGGTTACGAATTGGGCTGCTAATCTCCCAGTCAGCAGTTCAAAACTACCAGCTGTTCCACGGGAGAAAGGTGAGGCTTTCTGTTCCAGTAAAGATTTACAGCCTCGGAAACCCTGTACAGGGTCGCTATGACACATAACAACAATAAATATATATATGGCTGGCTGGCTGTGTGTCTTGGAGTGGTTCCAAATCATAGAGACCCTGTACAGGGTTTCCGAAGCTGTAAAGCTTTACTAGAGCAGAACGCTGGTAGTTTCGTACAGCTGATCTTGTGGTTCACAGCCCGATTCATAACCAATACGTTACCTAAGAGACAGAGGGAGAAAGACACACACACACAAACACACATACATATATAAATTAACTCCTGATTTGCTATGGGTTAATGTGCTGGAATGCAAAGTTGCTTTGAAACACAAGGTTACTGGTTCAAGCTCACCAGATGCCCCTTGGAGCCAAGTCAACTTAACGACACTTAATAACAATAATATGTGTGTGTGTGTCTGTGTGTGTAAAAAGAGGTTTATATCAAGGAAATGTCTCAAAATTGTAGAGTCCCAGGTCCCCAAGGGAAAAAAGAAAGGAGCGTGCCTCACATTCAAGGAAATATTTTTCTCAGTTGATTGACTGCTCATAGCCAATCATCATAGAGTTAGCTATGCCTGTATTTGCTTTCACTATGTGTGAGACAGGGTTGTATTCTTTCACCATACTTATTCAACCTGTATGCTGAGCAAATAATACGAGAAGCTGGGTTCTATGAAGAAAAACATGGCATCAGGATTGGAGGAAGACTCATTAACAACCTGCGATATGCAGATGATTCAACTTTGATCGCTGAAAGTGAAGAGGACTTGAAACAT
>NW_006408586.1:112035-113810 GCF_000296735.1 Chrysochloris asiatica
TTTAACTGGTAATCTAATTTTGAAAAGCTCTATAATTAATTTGGACATATTGTCCAGAGGAAACAATCTTTGGAGAAGGATGTCATCCTGGGTAGGGTGGAGGGTCAGAGCAAAAGAGGAAGACCCCCAATGAGATGGATCAGCCAGGTGGCATCATTGATGGACTCAAGTGTGGCAGCGGTAGTGAGGTTGGCCCTATTGATAATTACACTGGATGTAAGTAGATTAAATGCACCCATTAAGAGATGAAGGGTGGCAGGATGGATAAGAAAAAAAAGATCCTTCAATATGCTGTCTGCAAGAGACACATCTTACATACAGAGACAAAAACAGATTAAATGTAAAAGGATGAAAAAAAAATGTACCAAGCTAATTGCAATTAAAAACAAACAGAAGTGGCAGCACTAATCTCTAATAAAATAAACTTGAAGACAAAAACTAGCATAATAGTTAAACATGGGCATTATCTCATGATTAAAGGGACAATTTAACAAGATGACATAACCATAATAAACGCCTATGCTACCAATGAAAGAACTCCAAAATATGTAATGTAAACTCTATTAGATTTGAAGAAAGAAATAGATGAATCTATAATAACCATGGGTGATTTTAATACACCACTTTCAAAAATGAATAGGACGACCAGAAAGAAACTTAACAAAGACACAGAGGAAATAAACAACACAATCAGCCAACTGTACCTCATAGATGTGTACAGAACACTCAACCCAACAACAACACAATACACATTCTTTTCCAGTGTACATGGAACATTCTCCAGAATAGACTATGTGTTAGGCCACAAAACAAACTTCCATAAATTTACAAATATCAAAATACTACAAAGCATCTTCTCAGACCACAATAATATCAAATTAGAAATCACCAATAGGAAGACAAAGGAAATGAAGTCAAATACATGGAAACTGAATAACACCCTGCTGAAAAGCAAATGAGTAGTAGAAGAAATTACATGTGAACTCACAAAGTTCTTAAAAGCAAATCAGAATGAAAACACAACATATCATAATCTTTGGGACATGGCAAAAGTGGTGTGGAGAGGAGAGTTTATTTCAATAAATGCACACATCCAAAAAGAAGAAAGAACCAAAATCAACATATGAACACATGAGAAAATTTTACCAGAGGGTAGAGGTTCAGTGAAGGTAGCTGTCAGCAATACCACAGAATATCAGGTGAAGAGCATTCAGGGAAGAGCTTCAAAACTCTGAACCATATATGTAGGAATATTTTAAAAGTTTGAAAGCTTACAGCTAGTGGAACTTGTAGCAGGAGTAAGAAATTGTGTATTTTTAATCTGCTGGGCTCAGATATTCAGAGCCGACAACTTGGAAGAAACAAAACTGCAAGACTAAGCAGAGGAACAGAACCATTATGGAATAATGCCAAGGAAAATTCAGAACAAAATAATAACTTAAGAATTATCGGCATCCAGTATGGGAAGAATCACACAAGTCCACAGTGGAAAAGTTGAAGAACTGCTGGAAGAAAATTTCTCTAACATCCTGAAATGAAGAATTGGTAAACGTTCAAGAAGTTCAATGAACCCCAAGAAGGAAAGAGCACCAAAGAAATCAATAAGATATATCATAATCAAGCTCTCCGAAGTAAAATATCAGGAGAAAATCCTGAAAGCAGCTAGGGAAAAGAGAAGTGTTATATACAAAGTCAAGCAAGTCAGATTAAGCTAAGATTTCTCAGCAGAAACCACGGAAGCAAGAAGGCAATGGGAAGACATATGTTGTTGTTGT
>NW_006408586.1:136671-137647 GCF_000296735.1 Chrysochloris asiatica
TCTTCTAGTGGGTTTTAAATCCCTCTCCCATGGAGCCTTTCCTACCTGGCTTTCTCTCCTGCCACCCAAACTGGAAGCCACTCTATAACATTTTTCAATAAACATTTATTCTATCTTTGTCTTTGCTTCCTAAATGGTTTTTATCTCTATTTTTTTCTTTAACTCCTAAATCAAATTAAACTGTGGATTAGTTTAGCAATCATTTATTTTGATCTGTGGCATGATTGTGGTAGATGATATTGTCCTTTCCATTTATTGTTGTTGTTGTTGTTATGTGCCGTGGAGTTGGTTCTGACTCATAGCAACCCTGTACAGAGTTTCCCAGGCTGAAAATCTTTACGGGAGCAGAAAGCCTCATCTTTCTTCCACGGAACAGCTGGTAGTTTTTAACTACTGACCTTGCGGCCCACAGCCCAATTCGTAACCACTACGCTACCAGAGCCCCTCCATATATATATATAATCCCAGGTTTATGGATCTTCAATAAATTACCTATTGGATACATCAGTTTTTATGGAGTTGTTTCTGACTCATTGTCACTTCACATATCTCACAATAGAACTGTGCACAATAGGGTCTTCAATGCCTGAATTTTTGGAACTAGATATGCAGTTCTTTCTTCCTAGTGGTCTCTATTTAAACTCAGACTTCCAACCTTTTAGTTAATAGCAAAACCTGTTAACTCTTTGCTCTATTCAAGCATTCATTAACTCATAGAATACAGCTAATAAATGAAGGAATTTTAACTGAAACCTCAGATTATTCATTCTTTAGTTAGAAATCATTATAGATACAATCTACCTCTAATACTATGGTTAAATATGTTTAAGCCTAAAAGTTCCTAGAACAGTGCCAGAGTAGCACCCAGTATGCTTAAAAAATACTAGCAATTATTATTATTACTATGTATTATTATCCAGTGCTTTAATCTATATATACTCTGTCATATCATGAATGGCTATATTAAGTCTCTTGT
>NW_006408586.1:138653-140224 GCF_000296735.1 Chrysochloris asiatica
TATCCCCATCTCATTTTAGCAGACCCATCTAGACAAGATGAAAACTGTTCAGTGGCGCTGGCTTTACTTTTTCCAACATAGATTTGTTTGTTATTCTGGAAGTCCATGGAACTTTTGATATTTTTTCCAACATCATAATTCAAATGCATCAATTCTTCTATAGTCTGCTTTATTCATTGTCCAACTTTCACATGCATATTGTTGTTGTTGTTAAGTGCTGTCAAGTTGGTTCTGACCCATAGTGATCCTGTATAGGAATTCTGATGAGTGGCTGGTGAGTTTGAACCACTGACTTTGTGGTTCAGACCTACTTTGCATTTACCCACAGCACCACATTAGGCAATTGAAAATATCATGGCTTTGATAAGGCACACCTTAGTTCTCAAAGTGGCATCTTAGTTCTTTAACACTTTAAGGAGTTCTTTTGCAGTATATTTGCCAAATACAATACATCATTTGATTTCTTGACTAATATTTCCATGAGCATTTATTATAGATCAAAGCAAAATGAAGTCTTTGGCAACTTCAAATGTTTCTTCATTTAGCATGAAGTTATTTATTGGTCCAGTTATGAGAATTTTCATTTTCTTTACATTGATATGCAATCCATACTGATTTGTGTTCATCATATTATCCAGTTTCATGAGTTATTTGTTCAGCATACAGTTAAGTAAGTATAGTGCAAAGATAAAATCCTGACAAACACCTTTCCAGATTTTAATCTTTCAGCATTCTCCTGCTTTGTTCTAACTACTGCTTCTTGGCCCATGTACAAGATCTTTATTAGCACAATTAAGTGGTCAAGAATTCCCATTCTTTGCAATGTTTTTCATATTAGTTTGTTTTGATACACACATTCGAATGCCTTTGTAGTCAATAAAGTACAAGTAAATTTTGTTCTGGTGTTGTCTGCTTTCAGTCATGATCCATCTGATGTCAGCAATGACATGCCTTATTCTGTATCTGATTTTAATTTAGTGGGTTGCTGTGGATGTACTGTAAATTTTTAATTGTATGTGATATTTATCATATTGTTAGAATATTTTCATATTTTGTTCAGTCATCTTTCTTTGAGATGGGCACAAATATGGATCTCTTCCAATCAGTTGTCCAGGCACCTGTCTCTTGTTTTTGTTATCTAATGCTGCTATACAGATATATCACAAGTGGATAGTTTTAGGGATCAGAAATGTATTCTCTCATGGTTTAGAAGGCTAGTAATCCAAATTCAGAATGCTGATTCCTCGGAAAGACTGTCTTCATCAGCTTTGGGGAAAGGTCCTTGTCTATTTTCAGTATTTATAGGTTCAGTATTCTTTGAAGATCTCCATACATCTTGGCATCAGTCTTCCCTAGATCTAGGACTTTCACAGTGCAGGAATCCCAGGTCCAAAGGAACCACTCCACTCTAGATTCTTCTATCTTGGTGATAATAAGTACTTCTAAACTCTTTTCACTTCTCTTTCCCTTCATATAGAAAAAGAGACTGACTCATACCACCTAATCCAGAAAATCACATCTGTTCTTATTAATATATTTATGTTTTGGTTTTTAAGTGCATGGAGTTAGTT
>NW_006408586.1:141741-143466 GCF_000296735.1 Chrysochloris asiatica
TGAACTACTGCCTTTTAGTCTATGTACAAGTTCCTCGTGATCACAATGAAATATTTCTGAATACTTATTCTCTACAATGTTATCATGAGACACACAATCAAAAGCCATTGTATAGTCAATAAAACACAATTAAACATCTTTCAGGTGTTTTCTATTTTCAGCCAAGGTCCATCTGACATCATTAATGATATCCTTCATTTCCAAGTCCACATCTGAATCTGGCTTAATCTCTGGCAGTTCCCTGTCAATGTATTGTTGCAAATGTTTTTGAATTATCTTTTGCAAAATTTCACTTGCATGTGATATTAATGATAATATTTTCATATGATATTAGTTTTGTTAATATCATTAATATTCTTCAAGAAATATAATATCATTAATATTCTGCAAGAAATCATCAGATAATATCACTAAATGCATACAAATATATAGAGATGGCGTATTGGTGTAGCGCTCTGGGCTACTGGGCTGGACTGCAAAGTTGGTTTGAACTGTAAGGTTGGTGGTTCAAACTCACCATCCACTCCTCAGAAACATTATACAGGGTTGCTATGGATCAGAACCTGCTTATGCTCAATTGCACTTAACAATAGCAATAACATATATGTACATATATGCTGTGTTTGCATCCATAAAACGTTATATGAAGGTTTTAACAAAGTGATATTAAGAAACATTTCAAATTGAATTTTAAATTTAATTAATGGGAGTCATAGGAGTCCTGGTGTGGCACTGAAGGGTAAGCACTGACCTGCTAACTGCATGCCCAATGGTTCAAACAACCTGCCATTCCCTGGAAACCCTTTATAGAGTTATGATGAATCAGAACTGACTATACAATACTTACTAACAACAACATATGTTTTGAAGTTTTCTAACTATTAGCAAAGCAATAGGTTCAGACTTTGCAATATTGAGAGAAACTTTGTATTAAAATACTCATAACACTGTATGTTAAGTATTGGGCTGCTAAACAAAATAGCAATGGTTCAAATCTATCAGCTGTTCACTCAATTGAATGATGAGGCAGTCTGTGTCCTTATAAAGATGATAGCTTTGGGTAACCTATGGAACAGGGATCGTTGTTGCAACAACCATAGTGGCTTTACAGTGCTTAAGATAGGAATTTTAAATAATATTATCATTCTTTAATACATTTTATTGTCAGCTACCATTGACTTACATGGTGGAACTGGTCCATAGGGTTTTCTTAACTGTAATCTTAATGGAAGTATGTTGTTGCTGTTAAGTGCTATTGAATTGATTCTGACTCATAGTGACCATGTATAGGTTCTCTAAGGAGTTGCTGGTGAGTTTGAACTGCCAAACTTGCTGTTCAAACCTATCTTGCAGTCTAGTTCTTATCCTATAATTCCACACCAGGACTTTAAATGGAAGCATATTGCTTGGCTTTTTCTATTTTTTTAATGTTTCAAACTGACTTTTCTTTCAACAGCTGATGGCAAATTCTTATGGCACCCAGACTATTTCCTTACTGATGAGAAACTGGTGTTTCCCTGTGTTTTAGCTATATTTTAAAAACTTGGCTCAATAATCTGGGTTACTATACACTGCATTTATACAGGTTTTACCATTTAAATTTTTACAAAGAACATCTGATTTTGACTTAAGTTACAAGGGAACAATTAAGAAAATATTGAAACAGATGTTAAGCACTAAACAGAACTATAAAATACCTTTTTCCACTTTTATTACAAAACTGGA
>NW_006408586.1:146919-147825 GCF_000296735.1 Chrysochloris asiatica
TAATCAGTCGGTTTGCCTATATTGTTTTGTATTTTTCCTGGTGGTCTTTCTTTCAAGAAGTATCTTCTGTTCTGGCCGCTCCAGGCTGGGCTGCTTGTCCTTTCAAGTGGAAATTTCCCACCTCTGAAGATTCAGGATTCCACCTATGGTCTTATGTAATGCAGAAGCTCCGCAGGAAGCCTCCTTCGCTGGGCACATTGTAGCTCCATTTTAGGTTATTACAATCGGTTACAGGCAGAAGACAGACTTACAAGCTTTCTATGGTGATAGTTCTGGCTATTTCTTTCTCTCTCCCTCCAGTGTCTATTTTATAATGTAATGCAAAGAAAACTAGGATTCAAAAGACAGTCGAACATCTTAACATTATTTCTCCCCTTTTCCCCATTCCAACCATATCTCAATCTCTGTATCCCAGAGCCCTGTTGTTCCAATGTTGTGCATACATCATTATTTGCCTCTGTCCCACTTTAGCTTCACATTCATCATATTGTATATCATTTCATTGCAATTATTACAATCCCTTCCATGCATCATCAAATGACCAAAGGATACATCCCACACGCCCGAGTAGATATATGTACACCAATGTTCATAGCAGCACTATCTACAATAGCAAAAAAAAATGGAGAAGCCAAATGCCCATCAATTGAAGAATGGATAAACAAACTGTGGTACATACACACAATAGAATACTATGTTACCCTAAAGAACAACAAGGAAGCTGCAAGCAACTGCATAACATGGATGAACCTTGAGGACATTATGCTGAGTGAAAATAGTCAGTCACAAAAGGAGAAATACTGCATAAGATCATTATTGTAAAAGGCTAAGAAAAAGAACCCACCCAAAAGGGTGAAAGAAAAAATCTATTATATATGATTGCTGATCTCTGAAATGTATGGGATA
>NW_006408586.1:148545-150318 GCF_000296735.1 Chrysochloris asiatica
AGAAGAGCAGAAAGTGTGACCCTACCCAGAGACAGTGAAGCCAGGCATGGAGACAGAGATGATGACGTGGACAGATGGAGTGGCTAGGGACACAGGACTCAGGGAAGGAGAGGAGCTGTTTGCTGACAGCCAGGGGGGCAGAAAATTCATTTTTAATCAGATTAAATCAATTTATTCTCATATGCAAAGATAATCAGATTGCATAAATGTGTGTGATATTACATAGATACTATTTTGTGCATATTTATCTTCAGAAAATCTATATTCCATTTTGTTTATATGTGAGTGTGTGACATGTTGCAAAGTACATTATACTGGAGTGTAGGACTTTGAAGTCCTGAATTAACTAACAATACAAATAAGGGTAAGTCTCTACTTTCCTATCTATTATGCTAAATAATATATGTCCATGTTTTCTTTATGAATTCAATACATTCCTAAGCCAAACTAGAATTTCAGAAAAAACAAATGGTGAAATATTTGGTAAATCCAAAATTTCTTCAAACAAGCTCAGTATGCAGATATATAAGATGATTACATTAAGAGGGAACTGAACTTCTTAAATATTTATTTCAATTAACAGTAAGATTCCTACCAGAATAAAATATCACCGAATGCAATTTTGACTGGAAGTCACATTGCAGTAATAGTTATTGAAAAAATTCCTATACAACTTATAGCATTTCAAAGGAATTCTCAGAGTATTTATATTTACCAAGATCTATATGATTTGGTGACAAATACAACCTAATTTAAATGGACTCAATAAACCATCATGTATTGGAAGGAACCTAGTTTCATCAAAGTGTATTCAGCCTGTGACATATTGCATATGATTGTGACCCAAGTCATAGCCTGTGGGAGTGGTGGTCCCTGCCATCAATGTCTGTCAGGGAGTAGACACTTCTCTCTTTGTATTATCGATGAGCTCCAGGCTTCTGTGCTGATAGTGAGATGCTGAACAGAGAGATCAGTGAGAGTCGTTCACTCTGTATTTAAAGGGCCCAATAGCTGCAGGAAGACAGTGTTCCTGACTCTTCTAACTGGCATGTATGAAGAGATACCCAATTTAGCAGTTCTGACAGCACACAGGAAACTTAATCCAGACAGAAACAGAATGTGAAATAACAGGAGCTCTCATCCTTGTGTTTCAGAAAGAAGAGAGAGGGCTAAGAATTCTGGGTGTCTTTAATAAGCCAGGCATTAATTTGGTGCATTGAACACCATTTGCAGAACTTCATGCATGATTGCAACATGTAAACAATGTGTCTGTGATCACATAATAAAAATATAGTCGTGGGTACAATTTATAGTCTGATTTGAAGCAGTGATTGAAACAAAACAATTAGAAGTGTGGGTTCTAAAATCCAGTGTTTTGGTTTCAAAATTTGTTTCAACTGCTTGTAAGTAACTAGAATTATGACAATTTTCTTAAACTCTTTGTTTCTAAGTTTTCTCAAATAAAAATATGGGTAATTATTATAATATTCAAATATTATTATCTCTATTAACTTCTTAAACCAGTATCTGACACTAAGTGTTTTTATTGTTGTTAAGTGTCATTGAGTTGGTTTTGATTCATAGTAACCCTGCATAGGATTTTTGAAAGCAGCTAGAAGGTTTGAACCACCATGCTGATGTTCAAATCGACCTTCTCCATTGCTTATCCTACAGTGCCAAACCAGGACTTCTTGACACTAGATTGTTGTTGTTGTTGTTAAGTGCTGTCAAGTTGGTTCTGACCCACAGCACAGGGTTTGAACCCATAGTATA
>NW_006408586.1:162008-170855 GCF_000296735.1 Chrysochloris asiatica
GGTAGGGAGAGAAAGCTCCAATCCCTGTGAGAAGAGTTAAGCCAAAAGGATCAAAGACAGAAACAATATGAAAGCAGAGACTAAAAACACCAATCAAAAACAAAAATGAAATTGTGATTGACTGGTTCACTGGTCTTTGCTGTCAGGCAGGGATAAAGGGTCCCGTCCAGGTCAACTTTGGGGCTGGGTTCCAGAGTCAGATGACAAAAGAAGCAGCCTGCAGATTTTCTCTCTGTGCCATTGGAAAACTGTGGGTGCAATGCTGGACACTTTTGGGGATACACTTCTACAGACTTGCAGCTCCATGGCTTCTTGCACTGGGTCAGTGCCTCTACTTGACTGTGTCCCTATCCTCTGGCCCAAGGACTTCTGGCTGCTGACCACTGCAGCTGAACCGATTCAGAAATCACCGTATTTTGTTTCTACAGGCAGATTTCTTCACAGGTGGGTGTGGGAAACTGGTGCCCAGAACTTTAAATAAGATCCAAAGCTCTGTAGCTGTTCTGCCGACCAATCTTTCTCTGCTTTTTTTGGATTTTAGCAGAAGAGCTTTCAGTATCTGTCTCTGCTTACCTGTCCCCAAACTGGAAGTCCCCCACTACTTGTATTTTAATGGTACACTTTGACTCTAACAGTAAACATTGGTTGAATATTATATATGTACCAGGAACTGTGATGGGCACTAAGTGGTTTGCTATAAAAAAATTATCCAACTGGAGATACATTTTTTAGGAGTGAAAGGGATTGCTAAAATCAATAAAATTTGACTGCAAATGATTTTAGTCTTTTTACGTTGTTTTAAATAACTGTAAAAATTCCATTCAAAAATTTTTCTAATAAACTCCTAACAATACTTTGTTAAAAAAAGAAAGAAAGAAAGAAAAATCCAGGACACATACTAAATAAATAGACCACCAGGCTAGCTGTCATAAATTAGGGAAATAGTCACACTAGACCTTAGTTATTGCTGTTGAGTACTAATAAGTCGGTTCTATTTATCTTCCCCCTTGCTCCTCAGGGAAACATCCGAGTATTATTTCAACCAGAATCTTTGGTTAGAAGAGATCAAATTACATTCCTACCCTCTATATTATGTTTGCCTTTAGAAGTAGCACAGAGGTCCTGAGCACCTTCATTTACCAGGAAGTAGCACAGAGATTCTGAGCACAAGTTTTAGAGCCAGATTTTTTGGGTATGACAGTGTGAAATTGGGCAAGTTACCTAACATCTGGGAGTTTTGCTTTCCTCTTATGGACAATGAAGATAATCATACCTATCTACCAAGGTATGTCTCAATAAATGTTTGTTATTATTTCCTATTGATCTCCAAAATCAGTACTTATTCTTAAATGTCAGGCAATTTCCTATGTGATTTTAATGAAATAATATGTTGCAGTGATTTCATATGCTGTATATATAAGCATATTATCCTTATTTTATAATTAATTACCTTTATTATGACAAATGTGTAAGGATCTCTGTTGGTGAATTGGGGTACAAGTTGTACTTATAACTACCAGACTCTTGTAAGGAGAAAGATGACACTTTCTGCTCCATGAATACTTACAGTCTAGAAAACCCTATATAGGGGCTATATGAATCAGAACCATCTCAATGGCATGCAACTACCACAAACACTATAGTAATTTTATGTCATTTGTGGATTTGCTGAAGCCCGATTTATCAGATCCTTGTTGCTTGAAACATATCACTTGATGAGTCATAAGTAATAAATACATTATTGTATATGGTAACCATAATAAGTACTTTAAAACCTTAGAATTCTAACTAGAAAACAATGAATATGTTGGGGAGAAAAAAGAAAGGTGAGGTATATTAAGAGAAATGTGAAATAGTATCTAAAGAATATATTATTTAACTACCAATTACCTGAATGCCTTATAGGTACCTTGAATCTAACAGATTAAATAGAAAATATCTTCTTTTCTGAAGCAGGTAATTCTGTATCAAGATCAGTATTATTAAGAATTCATTATATTTCATAAAGAATTGCACTTGTGAAATTGATGCAGAACTAGGCAGTGTTATGGTCTGTTGTGCATAAGGTCACTATGAGTTGGCATGGACTTAACAGCACCTAACTACAACAAAATATTTCATAAATAATAAAAACATTAAACTATGATAAATTATTTTCTTCCATTATAATTTTCCTATGTCGTTATTCCAAATATATTTTTAAAATCATGTGTATCTGTGATTTTATTTTTTTTTGTTAAAATATTGTTATTATTTGTTATTTCGCAGTATTTTTTTTCCTGGAAATTAACATGGAACATACGTTTGTCTTGAATGTAAATCTTCCTCCACTTCTTTATGCTGACTGTAAGGCAATTTATATCAGTAGGATAAAATAAAAATTAATGCATGTATTTCTTTGAGATTTTCACATCAAATTAACTGTGGTGTACTTGCAATTGTCTAAAAGATAAATATCTTGTCTTACAATGAATTCATTGCACCCAGCTGTGCACTAAAAACATAATTACTATAACAAATTGAAAAGATATTTCTAACCCCAAATCTCAATCAAGAAACTTAATTTTTACTTGAAACACTCTTCCCACTCATAATCCTGATATCAATTATTTTTTATTTTAACATTTATAATCTAGTTTTTCTTTTGACAGTTTGAGGCAGTGTAAAATGTCTGTAGTTGTTTATGTTATCATTTATTCTAGAACATTATACATTGATATGTTATATCACTTAAATAGCATTCATAGAAATTATGTATACCTGTTTTGACTTATATAAACCTAACTTGAAAATATCTTCTGTTACAAAAAAAATGTCTACCTGCACTTCATTTGACTATGCAAAGGCTTTAAATTCCTTCTCCACAATTGGCATCATTATGGAGAATGAATACTATGAAACACTTAATTGTGCTTATGGAAAACCTATACATAGACCAAGAGGCAGTAGTTCACACAGAATAAGGGAACACTGAATGGTTTAAAATTAGGAAAGTTTTGCACCAGGGTTGTATTCTCTCATTATAGTTATTCAATCTGATGCTGAGCCAATAATTGGATAAACTGAATTATATGAAGAAAAATATGGCACCAAGTTTGTAAGAAGACTCATTTAACATGTGTGTTATGTAGATGCTACAACCTTTCTTGCAAAAAACAAGGAGGACTTAAAATATTTACTGATGAAGAACAAAGACCACAGCCTTCAGTAGCACCTTAATGCAAAGAAAACAAAAATCCTCACCACTGGCTAAAACCATGTAGGAGCCATGTCTTACATCCCCTGGCTTCACAAGGGGAAAAGCGAATCAAATTCAAAATCAGTCCAACACCAATTCTTATGAAGTAGAGGTCAGACATGTGTCTACCCTACTTTACCTTATTGTGACACAAACCATTCCTCCTACAGCTCTCTCTTTTTCACATCTGGGTTCGATAATTCACTGCAATGGCCACACAACAATCATAACAATACTTATCATTATTATGGAAGTGAACAGGGTACAATTCAGGATCCAAACCAATTAAAGACACAGAAGTTCTCCAGTTAAGAACAATTCTTGTCTGCCATATTACAGGCACACCTCACTCTTGTTTTCAGCCTCTCAGCCATTTTGCCTCTTGGTCTCTACCCTGCTTGAGCACATTTACAAAGTTCTTTTAGACAAAGGACAAACCCATAGGCACTCAGCTTTATTCAGTCTAAAGACTTAAAGCATGAAGTTGCTGGATCTCTCCATGCCACCACCTCTGTTGATGCCTCTGTTGTTGCTTCTTGACATTACCTCTGCCACTGCTGTTCCCCTAGATAGAGATCTCATGTGTCATTCAGGCTCTTCCTTCTTGATGGTCCTGCAATCTTCAGTTTGTGTTTCTGAGATGGCACTTTTTAAACTCAGCAGGAGGGCAAAACTAACTAATCCCTGCCTTAAGAGTCCTGTATGCCTAATTTGCATGGTTCCAACCAATTGCTTGGTGGGAATTAAGAAAACTTTGAACTGAGAAGCCATATCTTATAAATTCAAGGCAGCACACCAATTCATTTACAGCAAGATAAATGGAAAAAATACTGAAGTTGTCAAAACTTCATTTTGCTCAGATCAGCCATCAACAATCATGGAAGCAAGATTCAAGAAATCAAATGAAGTATTGCATTAGGCAAATGTGTTGCAAAAGACCTCTTTAAAGTGTTGAAGAATAAAGGTGTCAGTCTGAGGACTAAGGTGTGCCTGACCCACGCCATGGTATTTTCAATAACATTATATATATGCAGAAGTTGAACAATGAATAAAGAAGACTGAAGAAGAATTGAGTTATGGTGTTGGAGGAGAATATTAAAAGTACCATGGACTGCCAAAAGAACAAACAAATTTGTGTTGGAAGAAGTACGACCAGAATACTCTTTATAAGCCAGAGTGGCTAGAATTTGTCTCTCATATTTCAGAACTACTATCAGAAGGGATCAGTCATGTAGAAGGACATAATGTTTGGTACAGTGGAGAGTCAGCAAAAAAGAGGAAGACCCCAGTGAGATAGATTGGCAAAGTGACAGTATCAATGTGTTCAAGCATAGCAATAATTGCAAGGTTGGTGCAGGACTGGGATGTGTCTCATTCTGTTGTGCATAAAGTACATATGAATCAGTACTGACTCAATGGCACCTAGCAATAACAACAATTTGTAAATCATTCAGTTTGCCTTGTTCCTTTCTACACATTTCTCATTATCACAACACTTTATAAAAGTAAACCAAACAATCAAGGAAAGAAAAAAAAAAAAAGTGGCAAAACATAACATTGGTAATAATTATTAAATTCTAGGAGGAGAAATGGAATGTGTGGCTAATTTCCTCAAAGAACAAATACCTCCTTTGTGAACAGTATAATATGAATATTTTGATAAAATATTCTTTAGCAGAATCCTGATTAAAAGTGGAAAATGAAGAATAGAATTTTTCAAATTCTCATGAAATTCATGTAAGCTGGATGAACGCTGAAAATTATAGCCCTAAAGTAATTATGTTGTTGTTAAGTGCCATCAAGTCAGTTCCAACCCACAGTGACCCTCTATAGGGTTTCCTAGGAGCTGCTGGTTAGCTTGAAATGCAAACCTTGTGGTTCAAACCAACTTTGCAATCCAGTGCCTTAGCCCCCAGTGCCACACCAGGATTCCTAAGTGACTATAGCCCTAAAGTAACATTTAAGTTTAAATTAAATATATCTTCTTTAACCATATTTACTCAAGCTATATCCTGAGCAAATAATTTGAGATATTACTTTTTTTTTTTCAAGAAGAATGTGGCGTCATAATTGGAGAGTCATTTGCCGTTTGTGATATATAGAAGATACAACTTTGCTTGCTGAAAGTGATGAGGATCTAAATGCTTACTGATGAATATCAAAGCCACAAGTATGGATTACATCTCAATGCAAAACAGCAAAATTCCTTGCAAATGAATCAAAAAAATAACATCCTGATAAATGGAAGTGAGACTGAATTTGTCAAAAACTTCATTTTTCTTGCATCCATTACTTAAGAAAGCAACAGTCAAGAAATCAACCAAGGTATTGCACTAAAGTGTTTGAGAACACATACACCAGTTTTAGGACAACTGTATGTCTTACCCAAATCATGGTATTTAAGATAGCCTCACACACATTTTAAAGTTGGAAAATGAATAAGGAAGACTGGAGAAGAATCATCACATTTAAGCTAGTCCACTGGAGAAGATATTAAAAGTATCATGGACTGCCAGAAAAATAATCAAATATGTTTTGGAAGAAGTACAGCCAGAATCTCCTTTGTTGATGCTAAATACTATGGAGTCAATTCCTACTCATAGCAACCCTACATATGGTTTCTGAAGAGGAGTTAATGAATTCTTCTTAGAAGCTAGGAATGTAAGACTCCATCTTTTACAGTTTAGACATGTTATTAGATGGATTAGTCTCTGGAGAAGGACATCATGCTTGGTAAGGTAAAGGGTCGATGAAAAATTGGAAGACCCCCAATTAGATGGATTTGCATAGGTTTAAACTTAACAATCATTGTAATGATGGTGCAGGACCATAAAAATTGCAGTATTGCATTTGTTGCATGTGGGATTACTATGAGTCAGAACCAATTCTAAGGCACACAACAACAACAACAAATATATTTGTTCAACAATTATGTATTGTCAGTCTACTATGCTCCACACACCATTTTTGGCACCTTAGACACATCAAAGAAGCCAGTACTCTTAATGGCAGTTGATAGTATGTTGGATCAGAAAATTGGGGCCTCTGGAATGAGAACACAATTCATAAACAATGAATCCAATAAAGAAGTGATTTGTATAGTGTATTACTAAGTGATGAATGCATCAGGAAAAATCAACATTCATGTATGGAAGATTGCTGTCGCTGTTGTTTTTAAATGACCTCGAGTCGGTTATGATTCATAGATACCTTGTATAGGGTTTCTGAGGAGCAGCTGCTGAGCTTGGACTGCCAACTTTGCGGTTCAAACCAACCTTGTAGTGTAGCACATTAACTCACAGTGCCACACCAGGACTCCATATGGAAAATTAGATATACAAAATAAAAAATAAAGAAAAAAAGAAAGAAAAATGATACTTTTAGTATTAAATTGCCTATTTAGATAATGATTTATATATAAAATGAGAATTGAGCAAAATTTGAAGAATGTGAGGAACTGACCTAGAAAATATCTGAGAGGAATTAACCATAGCAACAATGGGCACAGACATAACAATTTTGAAGATGGTGTAAAATTTCATTTTGCTATGCGTAGGGTCACAGTGAGCCTGAATCATCTGGATGGCACCTAGCAATAATATTAAACAATTAAAGTTAAGACACTCAGGTAGGATGATAATTGGTATTTATAATATGTGTATAAAATAAGTCTCAATGCCTCTGTTCCATTTTCCTGTACTTACCTTCTTTAAACTATATTTACAAGCTAATAGACTAGGCAGTATCCTTTATCCTATTACTGTTGTTAGATTCCATCCAGTCAGTGTCAGTTCCCACTCACAATGACACTATGTTCAACAGAAGGAACAGTCTTTTGACATCCTCATAACAATTGTTCACAACCATTGTACCTATCCATCTTGTTGAGGATCTTCCTTTTTGTGTGTGTGTGTGTTGGCCCTCTACTTAACCAACATGATGTCCTGCTCCAAGGACTGATTTCTGTCAGCATCTTCGCCCACCTTTTCTTAGACATATCCATCAGGGCAGAAATGCTATTTGGTGGGAATTACAAAGACTTAGGTGAGAAGAGTCATATTAACTTCATCACAGTAAAGCTGTGTTTTTGCTCATATAGAACACTTATTTGCTCGGCATACAACTTGAAAAAAAAATATATGGTAAAAAAATACTGGCATGCATCTTTCCTGATACTAAAGCATGTAATCTATGTTCAAGCAACTGACCAGGTTCCACATGAGGATAATTAATTTTTCCTGAATTTACATTTTTTAAAATGGTAGCTATAATTTGTAATAATGCAGCTAAATGCCTTCACATAGTCAATAAAACACAGGTAAATATATTTTTTGTATTCTCTACTTTCAACCAATATACATCTGATATCACCAATATTATCCCTCAACCTACAACTTCTTTCAAATATGGCTTGAATTTCTGGAAGTGCTATGCTGATGGACAGCTGCAATCATTTTTAAATTATTTTCACCAAAATTTTATTTGCATTTTACTTATCATGATATATGTTCATCTCTTCATTATGTTGGATCCTAGTAGGTTGGTCAAATTGCTGTTTTCTTGACATAAAAAGATTGTGCCTCCAGTGTTTCATGCAGTTGTTGAATGCACATTAAAATAGTAAAGAAAAGAGAGAGATAGAATCAAAACAGAAGCAAGACAACACCCAGAAATCACTGACAATTCACTAAAGAAAGTCTGGTTAGAAATCTAGGCTATTCTAACTAAATAGAGACAGGGACATTTTTAACATTCTGGGTATTATCTATATCATGAAGTAAGACATTTGTACTAATAAAGTCCTTATGAGAGATGTTTTGAACTGTGATCCAAAATGTAATGACTATTGCATGCTAAAGGTTAAATGCACAAATTCATAATGTTTAGTCCATTTTTGTTATAAAAGTCAGAGACTATAAAACAGTCAGGAATGTAAATACATGGAATGTTATTTGAGGACATTCCACAGGCTATCTTCAGATTGCTATAATATAAATGTCATCCAAAAATTGTTTTTGTTGTTATTAGGTGCCATCAAGTCAATACCAACTCATAGCGACCCTATGCACAACAAAACGAAACATTGCTAACCTCACAATTGTTGCCATGCTTGAGCCTATTGATGCTGCCATTTTGCCAATCAATCTTCCTGGGGGGTCTTCCTATTTTTCTGACCCTCCAGCTAACCAAACATGATATCTTTCTCCAGTGACTGGCCCCTCCTGACAATTTGTCCAAAGTATAAGAGATGAAATTGGGCCATCCTGGCCTCCAAGGAGAACTCTGGCTACACTTCTCCCCAAACAGATCTGTTTGTTCTTTTGGCAGTCCATGACACTTTCAATATTCTGCTCCAAAACCATAAGTCCAATGGATTAATTCTCCTACAGTCTTCTTTATTCACTGTACAGCTTTTGCATGCATATGAGGTTATTGAAAACACCATGGCTTGGGTTAGGTGCACCTTAGTCCTCAAGCTGGAATCTTTGCTCTTCAACATTTTTAAAAGATCTTGTGCAGCAGATGTGCCTAATGCAATATGTCATTTGATTTCTTGACTGCTGCTTCCATGAGTGTTGATAGTTGATCCAAGAAGAATGAAGTCCTTG
>NW_006408586.1:172020-173826 GCF_000296735.1 Chrysochloris asiatica
TTTGAAATGTTCTGTTCAGCTCTTGGACCTCCTCATTTCTTCCATTTGCTTTGGTATCTCTATGCTCTAGAGCAAGTTTCAATTCTCTTCTGACATTCATTTTAATCTGTCCTTATTTCTTGTCTTCTTAATGACTTTTTGCGTTCTTCCTATATGATTTTCCTGGTGTCATTCCACAACTCTTCTTAACTTCAGACTTTAGTGTTTAATGTGACAAATCTATTCTTCAGATGATCACTAATTCAGGTGGGATATATTCAAGGCCTAATTTTGGCTTTTGTGGACTTGTTTCCATTTTCTTCTGCTTCCATTTGAATTTGCATATGAGTAATTAATGGTCTGTTCCACAATCTGTTCCTGACCTTGTTTTGACTGATGATATGGAGCTTTTCCATTGTGTTTTTCCACAGATATAGTCCATTTGATTTCTGTGTATTCCATATGGTGAGGTCCATGTGTATAATTGTCTCTTATGCTGTCTAAAGAAGATATTTGAAATGAACAAATCATTGATTTTGCTGAATTCTATCATGCTATCTCCAACATCATTTCAATCACAAAGCCATATTTTCCAACTACTGATGCTTCCTCTTTGTTCCCAACCTTTGCATTCCAATCACAAGTAATGATCAATACATCTTGATTGCATATCTGATCAATTTCAGATTGAAGAGCTTGGTAGAATTCTTATATTTCATCCTCAGGTGCTTTAAAAGATTAGCTCAAAGAAGTTCAGGAGTGTTTTTTGGCGTTTGAACTCTATCCAGATGTTCACAATGGTTGCATAGGAAAGTTGAATTCCTTTTTATAACTAGTAAATACCTACACTAATGTTACAAGATAATGGGTTATTGAATGGGTGGATTATTCCTATAGAATAAATATAGACTACTCATTTTAGATGACTGATTTGAGCTATTTTAGATTTTCTTCAAATCACTCACATAAGAGGATTTGATAGGACCTCAAGAGTGAATATGTATGTAAAGTAAACATTTAAAAAACAAAGCACCAATAAGAGAATGGCCAAACAAATGGAAGAGTAGCATTATGAGACTTCCAGCTAGAAGGACCATCAGTGGAGCCTTTTGAAAGAAAACATTAAATTTTCATAAGGGGAAAAATGTGTTGTTGTTTAATGTCATCAAGTTGGTTCTGACTCAGCAACTCTGTACAGGGTTTTCTGAGGAGCTACTGGTAGATTTGAATCACCAACCTTGCAGTTCTAACAGACCTTGTGTTCCATTGCTTAGCCTACAGCACCACACTAAGAAAAATGCATATGAAATGCCATTTCATCTTTCAATTGTAGCACTTCAAGAAAAAAATCTGTCATCATACTTTTATTTGATCCTACTGTACATGAATGAATAAGGGAAACCAACAATGGGCTAAAAGAGAAAAACAAAAACAAAAAACTCTCTCTGTCCATATCTACCATCTAATTACCCCACCGCCATTTATGGATCTAACTTCTTTTAAAGCAAATAGTTAATCTTTCTAGTGACAAATCAATCTTATTATAATAGCACACATAACATTTATTTCAGATCTGTCTATGTGGGTATTTTTTCAAAATAACTTACAAATTTTTAAAGTTAGAAATTTTATTGTGTCAGTCTCCCATCAGAAAGCATGCATCTGTGTGGATCATAACAAACTATTGATAGCATTGCAAATGGGGATTCTAGAAAGCTTCGTTGTAGCTATCCAGAATCTATACATAAATCAAGAGGCAGATATACAAATAAAGTAAGGGGATACCGTGTGATTTAAAATCAAGAAAATTTTATGACAGAAATATAT
>NW_006408586.1:174911-177164 GCF_000296735.1 Chrysochloris asiatica
CAACTATTTCTTCTCGTTTTGAGTTGTGCCAAATCAGCAAATGAAGGTCCCAAAAACTTTACACCATTTTTGTCCTTAAGATCAACTGTAATTTAAGGAGGTATTTCTTCCCAGGTCATATTCTGAGTGTTTTTCAACCTGAGGGACTCATCTTCTGGTAGTATATTTGATAATATCTGCTGCTATGCATAGTGATTTTAACTTTTAGTTTATGTCTGAAAATGTTTTTGTTGCATTTCATGTTTCCAATGACTAAACTCTCAGACTTAATCTCTCTTTCATTCTTCCTAATCTGTCTCAATTTAGAGGCTCTTCTGAAACCTGTCCGCCATGGGCAATTCTGTTGGTATTTAAAATCACAGTGGCATAGTTTCTAACATTAAATCAATGTGCAAGCCACCACAGTATGGCAAAAATATAATTATATATTTAGGTTTACGTCTGTCAGGAAGGCTGAGTGATGCGTGAAGGAGAGAGAAAATGAGCACCACATAATCTCTAACCTTTTGAAAACAAGCTCTCTTAAGTATAAGAAGCAATCAGGTAAAAACTATTGATTGTTATCTAGGTTTGCTGTTGTTTTCTGTAAACAAGAAAGAAAATGGGAATAACCTGAACATCATGCTTCTTATTAACAAAATTTCATGAACATATTTAATCTCAATTTATATTTCATGGCATCCAGGTGTTAAGTGCAGTTTAAACATACTTTAACTTCCCATAAATTATACAGTAAACCATCACTTGGTAAGGGGTACTTTTTTTTTTTTTTTTTCCATGCTGATTTTCTTAAGTGCTCTATTCTGAAATCTCTCAGTCTTGGCCATATGCTTTACTTTACTTTCAAATATTTAAATATAAAGTCATATTGATTGTTTCAAGACTTTTTCTATTTTTTATTAATACTGAGTTAGAAAAAAATTTTTTTTCATGTCAAAAACGGAGTGAAAATCTTTCGCAGAAAATCAACACATAGAAAACACATTTTTTCCCCTTTATATCCTCCTGCTATGATTCATTTGAAAACATTTTCTGAAAAAGTTGAAAGTATGACAAGTTTTGAATAAAAAATGCCTTGAAAAGAAGAAATATAGGTCAAACAATTGCATTTGAACTTTTAAGAACTTTCAAAAATAAAAATATGTGTATTTTTTAAATTTTCTTTTTGTTATTCTTTTTAAACTGGGTGTAAGTAAATAAGATGTATGACATATAAAAAGTAAATTATAGTTTACAAATCTGCCTCAGTTAAAGTTTTACTGCTATTGACTGATAAACATTTTTCTTCATCTTCCTCAGGATTATTCATCAAAATTAATTCATTTGCATTGTCGTATCCAAAGCCCTGGGCAATCTTGAGCTGCTGTCTGGGCAAATGTTTCTCCACTCTGATAATTTCATGGCCTATTCCCAGCTGTTCAATTTCCTTTGCATCACATTTTGAGTTTTGGTATTTCAAAGCTTTATTCTACTCTTTCAAAAAAAAATCTTGAGAAACTGTTTCCACTTGAAATTTTTGTTACCCAATTTTCAAATCGCCAGGGATGTATTCATTCACCATACTTATTCAAACTGTATTCTGAGCAAATAATCCAATAAGCTAGATTGTATGAAGAAGAACATGCTACCGATATTAGAGAAAGACTTATTACCCACTTTTTATATTTGTTATAACCCAAATAAGAAAAGACAGAATGGAAGAACAATTGTCTATAGCTATCTAGAATGGTTTCTTTTTGTACTTTTTTTTCTTTAAAATATTTCTAGAGTTAAGTAGAAGGTTACAAAATTGTAATTAGTGATTTGTAAATGCTATTTTGTGTTCTAGAAGATCAAGGGTATCTGAATGGTTCTTAAGCAACCAAGAGGTAATGGAAGAAAGGCAGTGTAATTATAAAAGTTCTCACTGTCATACTTGCTACAAGCTTAAGCAAATATATCTGACAGTTACTAACTAACATGACTTAATTTTAAGCATTACATTTAAAAATGCAATGGGAATATGTTTCTAGTCACATTGTTTAGTTACCATTTTTATAAATATTTAAATTTAACATCAAAGCTATCATTCAAATATTTTTCTTATTATTATGAAATTGCATTTGCAAATAATTTTTTTATGGATCCAATTTAGTGACATCAAGGTCATTAATCATGCTGTGAACAATCACCAATTTGCTGACAAATTTTCCATCACCACAAACAGTAATCAATGTTTCCTAGAATACCAAACAAAACAAAACCCTCTGCTAT
>NW_006408586.1:183388-183967 GCF_000296735.1 Chrysochloris asiatica
GCCTTGTTGTTCTTTGCCAATTCCTTCAATGGACATTGTACTTTTTCTTTCAGTATCATTGGCTACCTCTTGAAATGGTTGAACATTAGCCATTTACTTTTGGTACAGTGACTCTGTGTACTCCTTCCATCTTCTCTTGATGTTTTTTTCTGCATCATTCAATAATTTGCCCAGAGAAACATTCAATAACAAAAGTCAAGGTTTTACTAGTTACCTCCTCTTTATATAGCCTGACCTGCAAATGCTGCTGTAAACTGTGGTTTTGGGAGGAGAATCCTTAGTTCTTTGTGCCCTTTAAATGGTGGACAGTTGGAGGTGGAACATTGGAGTTTCATCATGGTGTCGTGCTGATGATTACCTTCACAGAGATGATATGTGTTTGTTTTGTCTTATATTTGCTCTTGTTTAATTCTTTATAAAGACTATGTCCTGATGTTGTTAAGACCAGTTAGGACAACCTGAGCCCAAGGCCTCTTCATGACTGCCTCTTTGCCCTAAATTCTCTCCTACTAGACAGAGATCAATAAAAGGGGAAGCTATCTCTAGTCCAACAAAAATAGTATCATTGAGAGGAATATC
>NW_006408586.1:185723-190585 GCF_000296735.1 Chrysochloris asiatica
TAGAGCTTAGAATGATAGTCTTGAGCACATCAAATGAGGCAGCAGACATACCATAAGCAATTATAGCAGCATTCTCTAGATGCTTTCATTTATCGTTTACGTAAATATGCAAAGTGGTATTCAATCAAAACAATCACAAACCATTGTATGTTTGATAAACAAAATATTGATAAATTAAGAAAAAAGTTCACTTTTGGACTTCTGATGTGGTGCTGTGGGATAAAGCACTAGACCTCCAGATTGGAAGTTCAAACTCACCAGGTGCTACTTGGAAGCCCTATACTGGAACCGACTCAAAGTTTTATCCTATTTAACATTCCCCACTGAAATAAGCCAAAGTTAATTAAGCAAAGGAGTAGGAGGCAAATGAGTGTATCTTAAAAAATCATACCTAGATTATCTGCTTATGAATAGATACTTTATATTATTTAGCAGAAGTGTTTATTTAATTCATTTTGTTTTTTAAATTTACTTACAGATTATATTTGATTTATACTGAACAATATAGCTTACAAAATACTATACCACTTGTAGCCTGTATGAAAGGGGAATGTTTTAGCATTTCTGCCCCACAAAGCTTTACATATGGAACAGAATAATTGCAGTTACAGTTCAAACAAACACTGAGCAAAATATACAAAATATTATTTCTCACTAACAATTGAAATGAAAACTTTATTTTTGGGCTTAAACTGCATATTTTGACTCTTCAATATTTTCAAGATTTACAAATCAGTATCTTAGAGGAGCTAAAGAATGTTAAAAGGAGCAAAGCCCTTTAAAAGTAATATACACCAAACTTGCTTCTTTCAAGAAAGGAACAAATCATTTTGTACTTGGCACCTGATCTTTTAGAACTTACTGTCAGAAGCACTGATTTAAATATGCTGGCCCATATCTTAGGATCAAGTGACTAAGCTCACATTATAGGAATTTAAAACATTCCTAGTATTTGGAGTTCTGGTGTGGCACTGTGGGTTAATGGGCTAAACTGCAAAGCAGTTTGAACTTCAAGATTGGTGGTTCAAGCTCACCAGCTGCTCCTCAGAAACCCTATATTGGGTCAGAACCAACTCGACGGCACTTGTCAACAACAACAAATCCAGTATTTGTACAGAAAATAATGTCATCACTTTCAACATGGCCTTCATGAACACCAAACTACTAAATTATTTCTGAAACCAAACTTATATTGTAGATTGCTTAATATATGTGTTTACAGCATGACTAACTTAATATATGTGTTTACAGCATGACTAAGAATCTACAACCCTTTATGCAATGTTGTTAGTTACTCAGATATGAATCTCAGGTAATACAATTTCAAAGCAGATTTGATTTTTAAATGTGAAATTATTCAAATAACTTTATCCCAATCATTTCTGTTTACAAGCAAAGTATTACTTTGTCTGGGCTTACTTCATCTTCAGTGCCTGGTACTGTGGGCCACAGAGCAGAGCAAGTCAAACCCCAGATTTCTGAGGTGACATGCCTTTTTGGTGGCTGTAAATTTCCACCCAATATGGCTTGCGCAGATCCTGCACTGGGCAACAATCCAGGCATACTCAGGAAACCAGCTGTGCTCTGTTGAAGTCCGCCCTATCAGATTCAAGTTGCCAGACTTGTACACAGTAAGTGTCTCACGCACGTATCCATGAGGATTCACGTAAGCTGCCATCAGCCCACATAAAGATAAACTGAATATTTAATTTTTAGTTGTTATTTCTGTTTCTTGACATTGTTTTCAGCAAAAGGAAGTACATTTATTCATGATATCTGGTTCACAGTGAAGTCGTTGGATAGCACTACCAATTTAAAGCAGCTGGCTTCTTAGTACATTATCAATAGGAAGGCAAGCATCTACTCTGTAAGAAAAACTATTGGATTTGATGGAAGAGAATCATCTTTTAGATTTTCATCCCATTCACGCAGCTGTTTCTTGATCCAATCCATTAAGGTTTCAGCATCATATAAGGATACAACCAGTGGAGCCATGAAGTCAGATTTGTGCAATGAAACTTTCTCTTCTGGTATTTCTGCTACCATTTATGTGAATACTGGTCTTCCCAGTAGACAGGTTTTGAAGGAAATAATCGACACTTATTGAATGATTCTACCTGAACTGCAGACATGGCAACACACATTCTGGAAGAATTTGCACTTTAGTTTGCTGGATTCCATCTGACTGTGTCCTTAGCTCAAGGACTTTGAACCTTTGTCTTCAAATTGCTTTCACTTTCACTATCTCATTTCCCAAATCCTCTTCTTCTCCATAGGCATACATTTCTGCTGTTGTGCCAAACTGTGCTTCCCTTTCCTGTATATTACTGCATGCAGGAACTGCAAAGGTTCTATCTTTCTGAATTAAATTCCACAGTATGCTGACTTCTTGAGGTTACAGAAGCTGAAGAGATAATGTCTGCCCAGGAATCAAGATCATCACCACCTGTGGAAGGACTGGAATCACTTGGCAGCTGCCTTCATCATGCAAAGTGCTGCCGTGAAACTCTTCCATATCGGCGCCCAGGGAGTTATGTGATGCTGCCAGGCTGGTATCAAAATTTATGATGTTTGGTTTTTTGGCTTCTTTGCTATTCTGGTCTTCACCTTCCATTTCAACATTATCTTCTTCCTCACTCTCTGCAGGCAGAAGTGACAGGTGGTTCTCTATGTTGTCTACTGGTCTTCTTATTTTCTCTAATTTTTGCTACATAGAAAATATCATAAAGATCTGGGTCTATAAAATGTGGCTCATTTGTTAGGATACATTGATTAAAACAAATAAACAAACAAAAAACTTACTTTCCAAATAGCAATAATTACTTCTTCCCCTTTGAAAATCTGAATTTCTTTTCCAAATAGAAAGTTACTTTAATTAAATAAAATATTCAATAAAATAAATTACGATAAGTTCATGTGACTAGAAAATTGTGAGGTTTTGATTGCAAATAGATAATCTCAGACATATCTATTACATTATTATGTTATACATTACTTAACACTTGTTAATGCTAATGAATTTGTAGGGTTGAAAAAGACAATTTCTTCTCTCATAGAGCTTGTATTCAATGAGAGATATGAAAATCAATGCATATTCAATAAAGAGGATACAGTTGCAGGTGGTGATACATTTTTTGAATACTAATTAAAGAGTTAGGTGATCAAGAATGCCCTGAGATCAGGGAGTACTCCTGTCTTTCTCTAGCCTTTAAGGACAGAAGAAAGTGTGCACTAATATCTGGAGGGAAAGCATTCTAGAGAAGAAAGCAAATAAGGAAAAGTCCTAAGAAAAAGAATTAAATTTAACGAAAACAGCAAAATACAAAGTGACTGTAACAGGAACAGGCACTAGATAGAGTTTGAATATGAGATTAAATAAAAGGATTTTTAAAAAAAAGATCATATATAATTGTACAGGTTATGTTGTTGTTAATCACCCTTGAGTCAGTTTTCACTTATGGCAACCCTGTATTAAGATCCTAAGGAGTATCTGATGGGTTTGAACTGCTGAACCTATGGCTTGCAAGCACTCCAGTGCTTATCCTACAGTGCCACACAATGCTATATATTTCATTCTACCTGGAATGGAAAGCCGTGGATTGAAACTGAGGATGAAAATGATGTAATTTGATTTAGAGTTCTCTTGGAATTTATTGGAATATTCAACTGTAAGAGAATAAAAGTGGAAGGAGAGACTATTAAAGGGCTATAGAAATTAAAGGACGGGGATAATAATAATAAGAAAAGATAGTTTGGGCAAGGTGGTAATTTAGCAGTTAATTTGTTGTTGTTAGGTACCTTCTAGTCAGTTTCTGGTGTAGCGCTGTGGGTTAATGCGTCAGACTGCAAAGCCCTTTGAACTGCAGGGTCGGTGGTTCAAGCTCACCAGCTGCTCCTTGGAAACCATATGCAGGGCGGCTATGGGTCAGAATTGAATAATAGTGGTTGTGGTGCCTTGAGTTTACTTGATATGGCTTTTTCTATCCAAAATCTTAATTGCCACCAAGTGATTGGGTGGGCCCATGCAAATAGTGCGTATAAGACTATAAGACAGGGATAGATTATATTTTCCCTGCAACTACCCTTAAAGGAGAGTCCTGGTGTGGTGCTGTGGGTTAACGCGTGGGACTGCAAAGTAATTTGAACCACAAGGTTGGCAGTTCAAGCTCACCAGCTGCTCCTTGGAAACCCTATACATGGTTGCTATGGGTCAGAACTGACTCGATGGCACTTAATAACAACAAAAACAGCCTTAAAGGAGACATCTCAGAACCAGATACAGAAGGTCTCAGCACCATCAAGAAGGAAGAGAGCATGAGGGGCGCATGAGACATCAAGACATGAAGAGGAGATGGCAAAGGCAACTGCTAGAGGCGACAATAGACAATAGAAGAGGCAATAGAAGAGGCAGCTGCATGGAGAGACAGAGAAGCTTCTGGCTCTAGGGCTATGGAATTAGAAAAGCTGAGTACCTACAGGCAGGAGACTGACTTGAGGAACGTGCTTTTTGGACATCCACAGACTGACTAAAGGGACTTTTTGTCCCCTTGTTCTGGTCGAAAAACTCCCTCTTGGTCAATGTACAGGTTCCTGATTAGCACAATTAAATGTTTGAAAATCCACATTGTCCACAATGTGGTCCATAACTTGTCATGATTTACACAGTGGAATGTCTTTTCATAGTCAATAAAGTACACACAAACATATTTATAGTATTCTCTGTTTTTGTCCAAGATCCATTTGAAGGCAGCAACTTATATCCCTTATTCCAAGACCTTGTCTGATTCTGGCTTGAACCTCTGGAACTTCCCTGTTAATGTACTGTTTCAGCCATTTTTGAATTATCCTTAGCAAAGTTTTTC
>NW_006408586.1:191011-193704 GCF_000296735.1 Chrysochloris asiatica
CTTCCATCTTCTTTTGATGCTCTCTGCATTATTAAATGTTTTTCCCAAAGAATCCAAAGTATGACAATTTAGGCTTGAGGTTTTTCCTCTCTTCTTCCTGCTTGAGACATGCTGAGTGTGTTTCTCCCTATTGGTATTCTAACTCCAGATCTTTGCACATTTACTTATAATATTTGAATTTGTCTTCCTGATCTGCCATTTGAAATTTTTTGTTCAGCTCTTTTACCACCTCTTCTATTTGTTTTAACATCTCAATGCTGAAGAGTAAGCAAATTTTTTTTTTTCTTCCTTGTCTCCTTATTGACCTTTTGCTTTCTTCCTGCTTGATGTTCTTAATGTCATCACACTACTCTTTTAGTCTTGATCATTAGTGTCTAAGCATTAAATTAATTCTTTAGATGATATCTAAATTCAGGTGAGATAGGTTCAAGGTCATATTTTGGTTCTTGTGGAATTATTTTAGTTTTCTTCAGTTTCAAACTGAGCTTGCATATGAACAATTGATGGTCTATTATACAATCTGTCCCTGCCTTGTTTTGAGTGATTATATGGAGCTTTTCCACCATCTCTTTCCACAGATGTAGTCTATTTGATTTCTGTGTATTCCACCTGTTGAGGTACATGTGTGTAATCATCTACTTTTTTTGTTTAAAATATATATTCTCAATGAAAAAGTCATTGCAAATGTTGTGATCCGATCTCCAGAATAATTTCTTTCACCAAGGTGATATTTGCCAACGATTGAACCTTCCTCTTTTTGCCCCAACTTTATCCAGTCATCAACAATTATCAATATATTCTGATTACATGTTTGAATAATATCAGATTCAAGATGTTGTTTGTTGTTGTCATCATTGTTGTTATTGTTAGGTACCATTGAGTACATACAAACTCATATCGGTCTTATGTACAACAGAACAAAATACTACAATGTCCTGTGCCAAACTCACAACCGTTGCAACATTTGAGCCCATTGCAATTAACATTGTTCCAATTCATCTCATTGGAGTCTTTCTCTTTTTCTATGATCCTCTATTTTACCAAACATGGTATCTTTCTCCTGGGACTGATTCTTCATGACAATATGTCTGAAGTATGAGAGACAAAGTGTGGACATCCTGGCTTCAGGGAGCATTCTTGTTGTACTTCTTCCAAAACAGATTGATTTGTTCTTTTGGCAGTCCATGGTATTTTTAATATTTTCCTCCAAAATCATAGCTCAATTGCATCAATTCTTCTATGAGTTTCCTTATTTACTGTCCAACTTTTGCATGCATATGAGGTTATTGAAAAGACCATGGCTTGGGTCAGGTGCACCTTAGCCATCAAACTGACATCTTTGCACTTGAACACTTGAAAGAGGTCTTTGATTTCTTGACTGCTGCTTCCATGAGTATTGATGGTTGATCTGAGTAAAATGAAGTCTGAAATCCTCCACATTTTCTTCCTTATATGAATGTTATTTATTGGTCCAGTTTTGAGGTTTTTTGCTTTATTTATGTTGCGATACAACTCATATAGAAATTTGTGGTCTTTGATCTTCATCAGTATTTTTAAGTCTTCTTCATTTTCAGCAAATAAGTTTATATCACAGATTGTTAATATGTCTTTCTCCTATTCTGATGCTACGTTTTTCTTCATATAATCCAGCTTCTCGTATTACTTGCTCAACATACATATTGAATACATATGTTGAAATAATACAATACTGGAGCACACCTTCCTTAATTTAAAAACATTCAGTGTTCCCTTGTTTTGTTAGAACTGCCTCTTGGTCTATGTACAGCTTCCTTAGGAGCACAGACATTGCTCCAGAAAACTCATTCTGCACAATGTTGTCCATAGTTTGCCATGATCCACACAATTGAAAACATTTCATAGTCAATAAAGTACAGTTAAACATCTGGTATTCCCTGCTTTCAGCTAAGATTCATTCAACAGCAGCTGTAATATTTCTCATTTCATGTTGTCTTATGAATCAAGCTTGAATCTCTGGAAGTTCTCTGTCAATGTATGATTGTAGCCATTTTTGAATGCTCTTTAGCAAAATTTTGCTTGTGTGAGATATTAATATTTGTTCTGTGATTTTCCCATTCCGTTGGGTCACCTCTCTTGGAATGGACACAGATATGGATCACTTCCAGTCACTTTGCCAGGTATTTGTATTCAAAATTCCTTGGCATGGATGAATGAGTACCTACAGTGTTTTTTTTTATTTTGTCATAAGATTTCAATTTGTATTCCATCAATTTTCCAAGCTTTCTTCTTTGTGAATGACTTCAATGCACCTTAGACTTCTTCCTGCAATAACACTGGATCTTGATGATATACTACCACTTGAAGTGGTTGAACATCAACTATAATTTTTTGGTACAGTGATTCTGTGTATTCTTCCCATCTTGTTTTGAAGCTTTCTGCATTATTAAATAATTTGCCCATAAAATCGTTCCATATTGACATTTGAGACTTGAGTTTTTATTTAGTTCCTTTAGCTTGAAGAATGCTGAGTGGGGTCTTCTCTTGGTTTTCTAACTCCAGGGCTTTGTACATATCATTGTAATATTTAACTTTGTCTTCTTGAGCTTGCTTTTTGAAATTTTCAGTTTATCTCTTTTACCTCCTAATTCCTTCCATTTATTTTTGCATCTCTATGCTGGAGAACAAGTTTCTGAGTCTTTTCTGACATCCATTTT
>NW_006408586.1:221617-233412 GCF_000296735.1 Chrysochloris asiatica
GTTCCGACTCGATGGCACCTAACAACAACAACAATAACAGTACATTAACAAGTAAGTACCTGATTCATAAGAACCATACTGATTCATAAGAGGACATAGAACAAGGGATATCATTGCTGATGCCAGATGGATGTTGACTAAAAGGAAAGTATATAAGAAAGATGTTAACTTGTGCTTTACTGACTATGCAAAGGTTTTTGACTATGTGGATAATGACCACTTATGGGTAACATTGGAGTCCTTGTGTGGCACTGTGGGACAAAGCACAGATCACAAAGTCAGTTTGAATCACAAAGTCAGTGGTTCAAACTCAACAGCTGTACCTTGTAAATCCTATACAAGGTTGTTATAATGTGGGAACCAATTCTATGGCACTTAACATCAACAACCTTGATAACTTTTAGTCCTGGAGTGGCAATGAAGGATAAGCAATGGATCACAAGGTTGGTGTGAACCTCAAGGTTGCAGTTCGAACCCGCCAGTGGTTCCTGAGATATCCTATTCAGGGTTGCCATGAGTTGGAACCAACTCAACGGAATTTAACAATGACAACAATGGGTAACATTGTGGAGAATGGGTATTCCAAAACACTTCATGGTGCTCATAAGGAACCTGTACATAGACTAAGAGTCAGTTTTAGAACAGAACAATGGAATATAGAATGGTTTAAAATCTGGAAAGTTGTGCACCAGGATTTTGTCTTTTCATCTTTCATGTATTCAAGCTGTATGCTGAGCAAATAATCTATGATGCTGAGTTATATGAAGATGAATGTGACATCATTGGAAAGTAAATCATTAACAGCCAGTGATATGAAGCTTGCACAACCTTGCTTGCTGAAAGCAAAGAGGACTTAAAATTTTTACTGATAAAGATCAAAGACCACAGCCTTCAGAGTGAATTGCACCTCAAATCAAAAAAAGTAAAAATCCTCACCACTGTATCAACAAGTAATATCATGATAAATGAAGAAAAGAAAGAAGTTGCCAGACTGTTTTCCTTGGTTCCACAATCAACACTCATGAAAGCAGCAGTCAATAAATCAAACATTATATTGCATCAGTCAAGTCTTCTGCAAAATCTCTTTAAAGTATTCAAGAGCAAAGTTTGAAGTGTGCCTGACCCAAACCATGGTATTTTTAATGGCTTCACATGCATGTGAAAGTTGGACAATAAAGAAGAAAAATCACAGAAGTTATGTGTTTGAGTTATCTGTATTCCTTCTATTTTCTTTTGATGTTCTCTGCATTATTCAATAGTTTGCCCATAGAATCTTTCAATATTTCAACTACAGGATTGAGTTTTTTATTCAGTTCTTTCAGGTTGAGAAATGCTAAGCATGTTTTTCACATTGTTTTTCTAACTCCGGATCTTTACACATTTCATTCTAATACTTGACTTGTCTTCTTGAGCTGCACTTTGAAATTTTCTCTTCAGCTCTTTTACTTTCTCATTATGTTATTTGCTTTAGCCTCTTTACACTGAACAGCAAAGTTCAGTCTCTTCTAACATCCACTTTTGTCTTTGGCTTATTTCTTGTTTTCTTAAAAGACATATGTTTATATAGAAATAAATATGAAAATACAATAAACCCACAAATACAATAAACCCAATTTCTATTTCCCTTGATATTTTCTAATGTATATATATGTACATAATATATGATTAATTAGACAGTACACATGCAAACATTTTACAATGACTTTTAAAGTACCCAGGCAAATTTTCAAAGAATTAATTTATATTGAATTAATTATGAGATAATATGTGAGCTATAAAGGAATATTATAATTACAAATTAAATGGATCTCTAAGCAAGTACTGTATGATTAAGATTTTGCTCTTTTATAAATTATGAAGCTTGTACAAGAAGGAGTCTTTCCTTATAAGATATGTCAGTGCATTGGCAGACCTCTGCTGACTGTATGACACATCACCCTCAAATTCCTCTGAGGTTTTCCTTAGTTTTACTCACATTAAATAGCAAAAAAAAAATTCTACACATTCAAGTATTAACTAAATTTATAGCTAACTAGGGACCCATAAAGTTATAAGTCTATAGCTTAGTAACACATTCAAAATTAAATGCTAACTATGAGGGAAATTGCTTAAGATAAATAAGTAGTAGACAAAATAAGAGAAGCTTGTGGAGAATCTTACTAAATAGTTTTGTTGTTCTGTCTTGTGTCTCCAGAGATTCTTTAAAATGTCTGTGGTTCTAAAGCAGAGATTCTTCCAAATTTTGATTTAGATATTCCTGATCTTGAAATGAGCAATTAATATATGATGTGTAATGGAATTTATTTATGAATATCCTAAAATACAGAAAGAAAATAGCTAATACCTTTATTTCAAGGTAGAAATAAACATTTAAAAACTGTTTGCAGGAAAAAATTCAAGTCACCTTCTGAAAAAGAAAGTTAACTGTCATGAGTATTTGGTAAGTGTCTAAAATATGGAGGAGAGGTGGAAACAAACCTGGAGGGATTGTCTACCCAATAGAACATCTGCTGTCAACATTACAAAGCAACATATTTGTGGACATGTAACAGTTTCTTAGTTATTCAATGAATTACTATCAAATAGAAAAGCAGCAAAGGATTGACTGCTAGCAGTCTAGAGATATTAAGAAAAATATTATTTTTTGAGAAAGATGGTGGAAATGAGCATATTCATTATAATTACGAAGATATTGAAAATAATTCTTAAAAAACCTTAAGATTTTGAGCACTAAGAACAAACACAAAAATTAGGCAATAGAAACAAAGCTATGCTTATGAGATAATGGAAAATATTTGCTTAGTAGTTCATATGGCAACCATAGACTTCAAAATGCCATTTTGATTATGTTATAAATCGTAATATTCATCCAATGGTTTTTAAATGATGTTTGTGTGGCCAGATATTTTATAGTTATATGATATTAACCTATGTATATGCATTAAAATTTAGTTTTAGAAATTGAAAATGATTATATAATGTAACACAAATAATATAGTTTAATAGTGTTCCAGAATATAATATCATAATGTCCCAAGATGTTTAAAGTACATTACACATATTTTATAATATATTACATATATGTGTAAATATGTCTTGGTGTAGTACTGAAGGATAAGCACTGGACCACAAGGTGAGTTTGATCTGCAAGTTTGGAAGTTTAAACCCACTTCCAGAAACCCTAAACAGGGTCGCTAGGAGTCAGAACTGACTCAATGGCACTTTGAACCCATCAGCTTTTCTGCAGAGAAAGATGAGTCTGTATGCTAATATAAAGATTTATAGCCTTACATATGTTAGGGAGTAGAGTCTATATTTTATTCTGCCCAATAGGTCACTATGAGACAGAATTAACACAATGGCCGTGGGTTTGGTTTTTTTGGTTAATCTTAACAATCAAGTGATTAGCTATCTGCTAATCCATACAAGGTACCTTGGAAGACTGGCCTGTATAACTACTTATGAATAGTCACAGCCTTGAAAACACTATAGAAAAAAATTTCCTCTGAATGCATGGAATCACCATAAATTGTAATCAATATTTCATATAGTTTATGTTCGCTCTCCTCCTGGGACTATAGGAAAATAGCTCTTCTTTTCTTCCTTGAAGTTAAACTATGCCATGCTCCTTGCTTTTGCCATAATAATTGAATGAAGAGTGATTGAATTCTTAGTGGAAAGCATGAGAATTAATGGAGATGTTTTCATTTCTTATTTTCCTTTGTGGAAACAAAGAATTCCATATAGTTAAGACTATCCATCTGGATAGCTGAGATATTGCACAGAGGGCCCATATCTGCTGCTTTTGAGTGGATTCCAATTCATGGCAACCCCATGAGTTTTGGAGTAGTACTGCCTGCCAATATGGCTTTCTTGGATATAATCTTTACAAAAGCAGATGACCAGGACTTTCTTCCATGTCACTAGTGTTTGGTCTTGAACCACCAAACTTGAGGTTGCTAGTTGTTGTTGTTAAGTGCCGTCGAGTCGGTTCCGACCCATAGCGACCCTGTACAGGGTTTCCGAGGGTGTAAATCCTTACGGGAGTAGAAAGCCTCATCTTTCTCCCGCGGAGCAGCTGGTAGTTTCGGACTGCTGACCTTATGGTTCGCAGCCCGATTCGTAACCACTACGCTGGAATGACACATCTATTCACAACTGAATTGGCTAGTGAGAAGTATGCATTTCTTATTTGGAGGGCAGCACAGAATGACCTAGCTAATGCAAGTTAATAGAACTTTCCTTACCCTAATTACCACAACAGGATCCAAGTCATTTCCTTATCCACTTCATTGATTTACTTCATGTGCGTAAAATCTTCCCATTTCTATGTAGAGGAATGTCAGAGAACTGATATGAACTGAAGACCTGAGCTGAGATGGCAGGTGTCTGAGTAGGCTATTAAGTCAAGGAGACAAAAATGAAAGTAATAATCAAGAATTGAACCAGTTACTATGCTATTAGAAACCAGAGAATGCCAGAAAGAAAGCATCTGCCTACTCACTGTTCCTCATCTCCCTCTGTCAACATGAGGGTTAGATTAATCAGTACAACAGTGAGTCTTGCTGTTGAGGGACACCTGCATAAAAAGATGCAGAGTTTATATGGACATTGGGTTGTAGGAAGGATGAGGAGTAAGAGCTAGCAGTAGAGTAATAGTTAGTTCTATGAAAAAGCTGATCAAAGTGTCTTCAAGGTTTTTCCCCTTCTCCTTGATAATGAAATTTCAGTAGAAGTGTCTAAGTAAGAGCTCTGCCAAATCCCAAAAAAATAGGCTTCTGAAATGATGCACCTGGGCTAGGAATGCATATGTGGAAAAAAGTTGGAATTAGGTGGGGAAACATTTGGCAGGCCGTGTCCTTGGCTGACACTCTTCAGAGACTGCAGTCCTTGGTTTTGCACCAACTCTGACTGGGGATGACAGTTTTCCCCCTGAGGCTTGCCAGGTAAAATCTTTGCAATTGCCTATGGTTAGACCTGAAAAATTACATCGAGTTTTTTAGCCAGGATTTGGACTTCTCAGAGGAGTGTAAGTGGTACTAGTTTAAAAACTATCAAAAATGTCCAACTGAACATCCTCCATCCTTGAACACATTTAAGTGTCAGGACCAATGCTAATTTACATTTTTAGGATGATGGTAAGATAGGTTTTTGTTCTTGAAGAGTATATGTGGTAGAGATGAAGTAAACAAAAATACAAATAAATTAATACAATGTAAATTATCATTGTTATAAGGAAAATATGTATGTAAACAAATAAACTATATATATATATATATGCCTGTGAGAGGTAAAGACATCTATGAAGTAGATGAAGACATTTAGTTACTGAACATGTACAGGCTAAACATATTCATGGGAATCACCAGATGAATGAACTCAAGACTGGCTCGTGGTTCAATATTCAATATAGTAGAAGATTTGGTATACATAAGATTCAACAGCTGGCATGATCCAAAGGCTTTATATCTATGGCCCAATAACAAAATTTAGAAAACCTTGGTGAAAGATTGGAGTGATCTTTGCATTTTATTAAACCAAAGCACTGCTACAGGATACACAGTAACAGGGTGAACATTAAAAAGCAATAGAAATGAATAGTTATAGAAAATGAGAATAGTGAAGATGTCATAAAATAAGAATACTGAAGATGAGAAAAGAATAATATAATAAATGAGAACAAAACAAAATAAAACCTTGGTAATTAGATCTAGAGAATGAGGGACCTAGAGGGAGCCATGATGTCTCTAAAGTTTCAAATTTTGGGAGAAATATATGGAATCATTGATAGAGAAGAGTATATGTTTTAAAATACTGGTTTGAGGAGTGGAAGAAGATATGATGATAAGTTCAGTTTCATAAAATCTAAACGTGCATCTTGAATCTGAGCAAAAAAGTCTAGCCAGATATCAATGTAGTTTCTAATTTCTAATTCACCTCACCCTGTAGAATTCATGTAGATAATCATCACTGACAGATTTTAGATGAATTTTAGTTTAAAAGACTAGAAAGTAAGACATGGCTGTATATTTTTGAAAAAAAAAAAATTGCCTTTGAATATCTTATGAGTCGTGGTGAAACATTTTCAGATATAGTACCAGAAGATGAGATTTCAGATTGGAATGCATTTAAAATACAACTGTGGAAGGACTCACTCTATGGCCTTAATGATGGAGGTGAAATAAAGCTTTTGGAAATTTTATTTAATGATGTTAAAATATTCAAAATGGAAGAAACAGCTACTATCTTCCATTACTTATCAGAATATGGAATGAACAACATATGAATCTGAAAAATTTAGAAGTCATAAAAAATGAAATGGCATGCATGCAGATCAGTGTGCTAGGCATTAGTGACCTGAATTGGATTGACATTCACCATGTTGAATCATACAATAATATGATTTACAAATTGAAAAGGAAAGATATGATATTCATCTTGAAAAAGAACATTTCAAGATGTATACTAAAGTACAATGCTATTAGTGATAGCATAATATCTATATGCCTACTACAAAGAAATCCGGTTATACAACAATTATTCAAATTTATGTACTAACCACTAATGCCAAATATTATAAAACTGAATATATTTTAAAATATTTTTTGTGAATTGAATGACGTTTTCAGTACAGGTCATCAGTTTTGCATTCAACAGATTGTATTCTTTATTTCATTTAAATTATTGCAAAATAAATCCCTCAATAAAACATCATTTATACCACTTCCTCCCTGTGATTCATGTTTCCTTTCCTATGTCTTTCCCAATCCTTCTAAAATTTGTCCTTAGATAAATGCTGCCCTTTGGATTTCAAATGGTTCTATGGTGTTCATATCTCACTAGTATGGTTGTCCTCCATATATAGCTATCTACTGCGTGGCTGAAAACTGAACCAGAATGATGAGTTCACTTTCACACATGAAATCTGACCAAGGCCCAGAGCCTCAGTGTTCCTCCAGTCACTTTCTGACCACTATGTCTAGTCATTTTATAGAAATAGAAGATATTTGAAAATTTGTAAAGTCTGAAATTGACCAAATATACAATCACTGATATTATACATTGATTGGAATAAGAAAGTTGGAAACAAGAAAGATCAATAGTTAGAAAATATTACCTTGGTGATAGATACAATACTGGAAAGCATGAGGTCACTATGAATTAGAACTGGCTCTATGGAACCTACAAACAACAATAGTATCATTATCTGTGAATTCAAGGAAATCTGAAAGAAAGTACAACATCCAGAATGCCTTTTTTGGGAAGAAATCTCAGACTCTGTAACAAACATTGAGTCATACTAAGTTGTTTTTGGTAAATGCTGTCAAGTCAGTTCCGACCCATAGCGAACCTATATAGGGTTTCCATGGAGCAGCTGATGAGCTTGAAACACTGACCAACCTTGTGGTTCAAACTAACCTTGCAGTCCAGTGCATTAAATCACAGTGCCACACCAGAATTCTGATTCATACCACATTTATACTAAAAAACAAGATAGCTATTTTGTTTTCTTCTTTCAGTGGTGAAAAGAGCAAAGGAAAAAAAAAAAGTATGAAAGGACTAATAGTCTATTAGACTATTTTTATAGAATTATGACATTTCCATTTTTATAGAATTATGACATCTCAGCATAACATCCAATGTTTGCATACAGTAATCTCACATATGCTCATTGAATCACATAGTTATTTAGGTTATTTTAATGACATACCAGTAGGTGTAAAATGGTAGTTTCTTGAAGTTTTGATTTTCATTTCCTGTAGCATCAGGATTGAAGGAAGACTCATTAACAACCTGTGATATGCAGATGATACAACTTTGCTTGCTGAAAGTGAAGAGGACTTCAAATATTTACTGATGAAGATCAAAGAGCACAGCCTTCAGTATGGATTACATCTCAATATAAAAAACAAAAATCCTCACCACTGGACCAATGAACATTCTTATCAACAGAGAAAAGATAGAAGTTGTCAAGGACTTCATTCTTCTTGGATCAACTATCAACACTCATGGAAGCAGCAGTCAAGAAATCAAACAACGTATTGCATTAGGCAAATCTGCTGCACAAGACCTATTTAAAGTGTTGAAGAGCAAAAATATCAGCTTGAGGACTAAGGTGTGCCTGACCCAATCCATGGTATTTTCAATAACCTCACATACATGCGAAAGTTGGACAGTGAATAAGGAAAACTGTAGAAGAATTAAGGTGCTTTTGAGTTCTGGTGTTGGAGGAGAATATTGAAAGTGCCATGGGCTGCCAAAAGATCTGTGTTGGAAGAAGTGCAGCTAGAGTGCTCCTTGGAGGCCAAGATGTCCAAACTTTGTCTCTCTTACTTTGGACATATTGTCAGGATGGACCAGTTGTTGGAGAAGGATATCATGTTTGGTAAGGTGGAGGGTCAGAGAAAAAGAGAGAGACCCCCAGTGAGATGGATTGGCAAAGTGGTAGTATCAATGGGCTCAAGCATGGCAACAATTGTGAGGTTGGCCCAGGATCGGGCAGTGTTTCGTTCTGTTGTGCACAGGGTTGCTATGAGTCAGTACCAACTCGATGGCACCTAACAACAACAAACAACAGTGTGGCACTGTGGAGTCCTAGTGTGGTACTGTGGGTTAATGTGCCAGACTGCAAAGCTAGTTGAACTGTAAGGTCGGAGGTTCACGCTCACCAGCTTCTCCTCGGAAAACTTATACAGGGTCACTATGTGTAGGAACCAACTCAACTGCACTTAACAGCAACAACAATATGGCACTATAGGTAAAGCACTTAACAACACGATCTATTTGAACCACAAGGTTGGCAATTCAAATCCACCAGCTATTCCTTGGAACCCCTATATAGGGTTGCTATGAGTCAGAACTGACTTGACAGCTCTTAACACTGACCACAAGGGCTAAAGATATGAGCATAATCCTTAAGTATTCATTGTTGAGATTTCTCACTTGAAATTCAATACTGGCTCTCTGACTGCCCTGAAGCTAATTGCTAATCTAGAATAATTGCCAACCTAGGCTTTGTTTGCTTGCGTTCCATGATTTGGTCATATAGCCATATGGGTACAGAATTTTATTGGTACTTTCATTTTGGTTACAATACCAGGTATTGTCCATCCACCTGTATATCATTTCTTAGTTTCAATGTATATTTGGAAACATTTTCTTCTTTCCTGTCCCTGAAGCCTTGACCTATTTCCATATAAAACCCCTAGATCCTTCTGTGTTCTTATTTTAGTACATCTGGCAATTGCCATAAGACAATATGCTTTATATTCATGTAGATCTAGCACATGGTTACCTAATGTTTAATAATCCAAGAGGTGTGTTTCAAGCAAAGAGACAAGCATTTGGTGCAAAATGAAGAATTTGTAGAAAATTAGGCAAGTAATTTGGTTTATATGTCTTTGTTTCAGAATGCATTTATTGACTGTTAGTCTTATTAGTGAAAAATAACCTCACAGGTCCTGTAAAATTACAGTGACAAAATTTTGTTTGTGGACTACAAAGTCTGTATTATAGAGATTATGAGATAATTAGAATGGCTTTTATTAGTTAAAATAAAGGACATCTAAAATAATTACTGGTATCATTTAGTATTATGTGGATGATGCTTATCTTCAAATATTCTGAATCATAGAATACTCAATATTTCCAATTTAAGACATAAAATATACATAGTTAATGTGGATTCATTTTCATTGGCTCCTTCCAATTTTGCTTTAAGCATTCCTAATTTACTCTTGATTGTATTTATATTTAAGCAATTTTTCATTTGCATGATTTACTTGGAATTTTTATTACACTGTAATACAGCATTGGTCTGAATCTCTTACAAATTCTTTTCCTTTTTAGAGCTTAAACTCTCCATATTTTTTTTTACCTTATTGTCATATTGCAAACTTGCCATGCTTCTGTTATTTTTCATAGTATTTGGTCATAGGTCAAATCTAGAGATGTTTAGGAACATACTATTGTGAATATTTTTATGAATTTTTGTGGAGGTCAATGGAACTGGACAGGAATCTTTAGATAACATGATATATAAACAGTTTACTGACTACAGCTCTGGATTGAATTGTGTACCCTCAAAAGATCCCCTGAAGTCTTACTCCTGCATCTGCAAACAAGACTGTTCAGAAATAGGGCTTTCTGTTTGTGATGTTAATGGGGTCATACTTGATTAATGGGAGTTATACACCTAATTGCATAGCCTAAACCCACTGCCATGGAGTCCATTCTGACTTACAGTGACTGTACAGGGCAGAGTAGTAGTGAAAAGTGAAGAGGGCTTAAAAATGATTACCACGCGATTACCAAGGCTGTAAGTCTTTAAGGAAGTAGACTGCCAAATATTTCTCCATTGAAGGGGCTCATGGGTTCCAACAGCTAACCTCTCAGTGGACAGGCTAAGGCTGTGGCCACTGTGCCACTATTGTTGTTCTTAAATCCAGACAAGTCAGTTCAGACTCACAATGATCCATATCTGGTTTCTGAGTAATGGCTGGTAGGTTTGAACCACCAAACTTGCAGCTAGCAGTCCAGTACGAGCATCAGTGTACAATTTTCTGCTTGTGTCTTGCTTTAAATACTTTTGGGTATATACATAGGAGAGGAATTTCTAGGTCTGATGGTAATCCTATTTTTTATTTTATGAAAAACCAAATGTTTTCTTCTTCACCTATATCATTTGAAATTCTCATCAACAATGAATGAAGTTTCCAGTTTTTATACCTTCTCATTAATGTTTGCTAATTTAAGTTTATTTTCTTTGTTTTCTAATGATGGACATCATAGTAGTTGGAAAGACATAGTTCCTTGCAATTTTGATTTCCATTTCCCTAATGGCAAAATGTGTGGTACTGTACAATATGCGTTAGACTGTTAACCATAAGGTTGATAGTTCAAACACACTCGCAATTCTTGGAAACCTTATGCAGGGTTGCTATGGCTATGATTTGGAACTGACTTGATGGCACATAACAACATCAACAATGACAAATAGTGTAATGCTGTAGGATAAATGCTGAACTGTTAACAGCAAGCTCTGCATTTCAAACACACCAGTAACTCACAGGAAATCCTATCCAGAGTCATTATAGTGGGAGCCAAACCAACAGCAGGTAGCAACAAAATGGCTGATGGTGGCACTGTAGAATAAGCACTGGAATGCTAATTTAAAGGTCAGTGTTTCAACCCTATACAGAGTTGCTATGAGTCAGAACCAATTTGACAGTACTTAACAACAACAAAAATGATTAATAATGTTGAACATTATCCTTGTTATTATTGTTTAGTTTCCTCTCTTTAAATTTAATCATACCAGATGTTCACCTGTGCTTTATTGACTATGCAAAGGCTTTTGGTTGTGTGGGTCATGAAAAGCTATGCCCAACATTGTGAAGTATGAATATTCCAGAACACTTAATTGTGCTCATGAGAAATCTATATATGGATCAAGAGGCAGTTGTTCAAACAGAACATGGGGACACGGAATGGTTTAAAATTAAGAAAGGTGTGAGACAAGGTTGTATTCTTTCACCATACTTATTCAACCTGTATGCTCAGCAAATAATCTCTGAAGCTGGGTTCTATAAAGTAAAACATGGCATCAGGATTGGAAGAAGAATCATTTACAACATGCGATATACAGAGGATACAACCTTGCTTACTGAAAGTGAAGAGGACATAAAATATGTACTGATGAAGATCAAAGAGCACAACCTTTGGTATAGAGAGTATCTCAATGTCAAGAAAACAAAAATCCTCACCACTGGACCAATAAACAACATTCTTATCAA
>NW_006408586.1:234087-241237 GCF_000296735.1 Chrysochloris asiatica
GTGTTTATTGTGATATTGCTTTTGGATGCAGTTATGACACTTTGTTTCTTAGTGTCTATGTGTAATCCATACTGAAAGTTGTAATCTTTGAACCTGAACTCCTGCTTGAACACAAACAAGGTTGTGTCATCCCCATATTGCAAGTTATAATGAATCTTTTTCTAAACCTGATCTGTGTTCTTCTTCATATATTCCTGCTTCTCTGATTAGTTTTTCATCATACATCTTGAATAAATATGGTGAAATGGTACAGCCTTGACACACCATCCCTGCTTTTAGCCCATAAAGAACCCCTTTTTTCTGTTGGAAATACCGTCTCTTGGTATATGTACAACTTGTATATAAGAAAAATTAAGTGTTCTGAAATTAGCATTTTTTAGTTATCCATAAATTCTTATAATCTACACAGTAGAGTACCTTTTCACAATCAACAAAAGACAAGTGAACATCTTTCTAATATTCAGTGCTTTCAGTCAAGTTCCATCTGATTGCAAGAAATTCAAGCTGGATACAGGAAAGAATGTGGAAGTGTGATATTGTGGCTGATATCTGTAAATATACCCATGCAACTGTTTTTGAATTATCTTCAACAAAACATTATTTGTGTGCTATATGAATGATATTGTTTGATAATTTCTTAATTCTGTTGAGTCATCTTTCTTTGCAATGGACATAAATATGGATGTCTTCCAATGAGTTGTTCAGATAGCTGTTTAACAAATTTCTTGGCATAGAGAAGCAAGCACCTCCAGGTCTTTGTCCATCTGTTAAACATTTAAATTGTTATTTTGCCTATTCTTGGGGCCTTATTTTTCAAAACCAGAGATTCGTGAGCATGTGCCACCTCCTGAAGTGTTTGAAAATCAATCAATTTATATTCTTTCAGTAACTGTGTTTTCTTGTATTCTTTCCATCCCCTTTTGATGCTTCCTTCATTGTTCAGTATTTAGTCTATAGATTGCAATGCAAGACTTGAAATTTATCTTCATTTATTACAGTTTGAGAAATGTAAAGCAAGTTCTTCCCTTTTGATTTTCTAACTTTTGTTTGCAGTTTATTATAGTATTTTACTTTATCTTCTTGAACTGGTCTTTGAAATATTTTGTTCAGCTGTTTTAATTAATCATTTATTTCAGTCAATAGTTTAATGGTCTTTTCTGATATCCATTTTGGTCTTTTATTTTTTTCTTGTCTTTCTAATAATCATTCAATTTATTCATGTGTTTTCTTTGGTATCATTCCAAAACTCATGTGGTGTTCTGTCATTTGTTTGAAATGAATTAAATCTATTTTAGATGGTTTCTAAATTCAGGTGTACTATATTAAGGTCATAATTTGGCTCTTATGGGCTTTTAAAAATATTTTTCAGCTTTAACTTGAAGTTGCATATGAGCAATTGATGATCTGTTTTACAGTTGGCCCTGGCCTTGCTTTGACTAATGACATTGAGCGTCTCTATTGTCACTTTTCACAGACAAAATCAATTTAGTTTCTATGTACTCCATCTAGTGACACCCACACATATAGTCACTGTATATGTTGTTAAAAACAGACCTATTTAAGGTTGATAGGGGATCCAAGCGAAATGAAGACAACTTCAATCTTTTTTCCACTTATTAGGATGTAATTTATTGTGTGATTTTTGTTGTTGTTTTTGTTTTACAATGAGATGAAATCCATACTGAAGATTGTGGTCTTTGACCTTTATCAGCATTTTAAGTCCTCTTTGCTTTCAACAAGTAAAGTTTGAAGACTAAGGTGCACCTGACCCAAACCATGGTATTTTCAATAACTTCATATGTGTGTGAAAGTTGGAGTTGGACAGTGAATAAGGACGATCATAGAAGAATTGATGCATTTGAGTTATAATGTTGGAGGACAATATTAAGATTACCATGGACTTCCAAAAGAACAAACAGATCCATCTTGGAAGACCAAACGCCAGAATCATACCTGGAAGCCAGGATGGACAGGCTTTGTGTCTAACACTTCAATCCATACAGAAGGCTGTGCTCTTTGATCTTCATCAGTAAATGTTTTAAGTCCTCTTCACTTTCAGCAAGCAAGGTAGTATCATCTGCATATCGCAGGTTGTTAATGAATCTTCCTCCAATCCTAATGCCACATTTTTCTTCATAAAACCCAGCTTCTCAGATTACTTATTCAACATACAGGTTGAATAAGAATGGTGAACGAATACAACCTTGCCTCACACCTTTCCTAATTTTAAACCATTTCGTGTTCCCTTGTTCTGTTAGAAACTGCCTCTTGGTTTATGGTCAGGTTCCTCATGAGCAAAATTAAGTGTTCCAGAATACTCATACTTCGCAATGTTGTCTATAGCTTGTTGTTATCCACACAATCAAAAGCTTCTGCATAGTCAATAAAGTACAGGTAAATATCTGGTATACTCTGCTTTCAGTCAAGATCCATCTGATGTCAGCAATGGTATCCCTCATTCCACATCCTCTTCTGAATCCGGCTTGAACCTCTGGAAGTTCTCTGTTAATGTTTGCTTGCAGCTGTTTCTATATGACATTTAGTAAAACTTTACTTACATGGATTATCTAAGATATCATCTGATTATTTCTGCATTCCATTGGGTCACTTCTCTTTGGAATGGGCACAAATACGGATCTCTTCCAGTCAGTTGTCCAGGTAGTTGTCTTCCAAATTTCTTGACATGGATGAGTGAGTGCCTCCAGTTGGGCCTTGCTTTGTTGAAAGATTTCAATTTTTATTCTATCAATTCCTGGTGTCTTTTTCTTTGCCAGTGTCTTCAATGCATCTTGGATCTTACATCTGGATCATTGGCTCTTGATCATATGCTAACCCTTGAAATGTTTGAACATTGACCATTTCCTTTTGGCACAGTGACTTTGCGTATTATTTCCATCTTCTTTTGATACTTTCTGCATCATTCAATAATTTTCCCAGAGAATCTTTCAATATCACAAGTCAATGCTTAGAATTTTTCTCTTCAGATCTTCATTTTGACTATGGTGGTGGTGGTGGTGCTGATGTGCTGTGGAGTCGGTTTTGACTCATAAGGAAGGTGCATGTCTGAGGCTGTAAATCTTTATGGGAGCAGAAAACCTTATCTTTCTCCTGTGGAAGTGCTGGTAGTTGGACCTTGAGAATAGTAGCCGGACTTGTTACTGCTATGCTACCAGCACTCCTTTCAGTTTGACTATAGTTATGTATTAAGGAGCTCTGGCAGTGTAGTGGTTATGAATCAGGATGCTAACCTGAAGGTCGGCAGTTCGAAACTACCAGCGGTTCCGTGGGAGAAAGATGAGGCATTCTGCTCCCGTAAAGATTTACAGCCTCATAAACCCTGTGCAGAGTCACTATGAGTCAGAACCAGCTTCATGGTACTTAACAATAACAACAACATAGTTATGTATTATTATTATCTAAAATTAGGAGTTTATTGTTTTAATTTTTATCTATAATCTGTTTTCTCTTCCAGCATTCCATCTAGTTTACTATTTTATATTAGTCATTTTTTCTTAGAATCTTCTTCACTTTGATGGTTCCTCACAGTTCTGTTTGTTTGTTTTTTTGTTTGTTTGTTTTTTTGTAGCCTTGACAATTTTGAAGTTAAGTGTCCAGTTGTTTTGTAGAATATATCTTTAAAATTTTTTCTCATAATTAAAGAGGGCTATGGATTTGGGGAAGGAAGGACAATCATAAGGGAAAGTAGCAATTTCATTGCATTAAATCGTTGTTCTTATTATGTGCTGTCCAATGGGTTCTGACTCAGCACTACACTGTATACAGTCTGAATTGCACACCTTGTGGTTAGCAGTCCTGTGACTATCCAGTAGTGCAAAACTTTTTGTTATTAAGTGCCATCCTGTCAGTTCTGAATTATAATGACCCTGCATAAGATTTCCGAGAAGCGAATGGGGATACACTAGGACACCATTGAATCATTTTAATATATTCTCAACATTTTTCTACATTCATTTATTTAATCACTTTAGTAAGTCAACATGGATTTATGGATATTTGTTTTATCTTTTGGGGTTAAATTGAAATCTACTTTATTTATATTGGTGCTTGCCAAGGATCCAATTGTATCTCTAAAATATGTGTCTACTTGGGTGAGATCTGATTCTTAGTGGCTTCCAAGTATGTAGTAATGTAATTTATAATTTATGTAGCGATATGACTATTTCCAGAGTCCTGGAGGAAGCTGTAGGATCAGACACAAGGTTGGTAATTCAAACTTATCAACTGCTGCTTGGAAACACAATCTATTGTTGTTAGGTGCCATGGAGACAGTACCAACCCATAGCGACCTTAGGCACAGCAGAATGAAACACTGCCCGATCCTGGGCCAACCTCAATACTATTGCCATGCTTGAATCCATCGATGCTGCCACTTGGCCAATCCAAGTGGAAACACTATACAGGGGTGCTATTAGTCAGAAATGACTGGATGATATTTAACAAAAAGTCTGGCACTGTTAGGTAGGCACTAGACTACCACCCAGATGATCTGCAGTTCAAACCCTACACAGTGTATCACTACCAGTTGGAACTTACTAGACAGCACTTAGCAACAACAACAGCATGATCATCCCCCATCATGTGATCTGACATGACCACACCTGATCAGATGTAAGGGGAGTAGGGTGGGATGCAACTCTCTTACTCAGGTTAAAGTTTTAATCTGATGTAAAGAAAGTTTCCCTGGGGTGTGGCCTCCATCACCTTTTATCTTACAAGAGCTCAAAGGAGAGAAAAGAGAGCAGATAGATAATGAGAGATCTATCATCAGGAAACAAGAGCTTGGATCATGTCCTGTGGATTCTGGGTACCTGCATTGGAACCTTCCTAGACTCAGGGGAAGAGTGAAGCCAAAACACAAGGAGATCTCTAAGGAATGCTGGTACCACAAATGTTGAAAAGAGACACAGACCTTCCCCCAGAGCTGACAGAGGAGAAAGTCTTAGCTTAAAATTTTTGTTGCTGTTGTTAAGTGCTTTCAAGAAGGTTCCAACTCATAGCAACACTGTAACGTACACCCAGAAGAACAAATTTATGTTGGAAGAAGTACATCCAGAACCTCCAACTTTGTTGTTAGCTGACCAGTGCTTATGCTACAGTGTCACACCAGTAACACTTCCCTAGAATGGCACCATATATATGGAGTTCTAGTGTCCTAATCTTTGAGAGAATACGTTTGTGTTTGTTAAAGCCATCCACTTATTGCATTTCTACTATAGAAGCACTTGATAATTAAGACCGTGATCAAATGTTATTGTCTCAGGTTTTGCTAATGGGAAGTCTTTATGTTGGCTTCTATGTCCTTTGACATAACCTTACAGCAGTGATTGTTTATTTTAAGCATTTTCATATTTTCTGACACCACTAGCGCCTAATATAGTATTCATTCACACATAGAATTAGTCACTTCTCCAATGAGTATTGATATCTTTCATTGGATAATGCTATTAGAAATAAACAAGAAGAAAAAAATCTATGTTGGAATAAGTACATCCAGAATGCTCCTTAGAAGACAAGATGGTCAGACTTCATCTGTCATACTTCAGACATATTATCAGGAAGACATAATGCTTAGAAAAGTGGAGGGTCAGTGAGAGAGAGAGATGGATTGGTACAGTGCAGAAGCAGTTGCCTCAAGCATAACAATGATTGTGAGGTTGGCACTGGACTGGGAAGTGTTTCGTTATATTGTGCATAAGGTTGCTATGAGTCAGTATCAACTCAATGGCATCTAAAAATAACAACATTAGAAACAAGACCTGGGCACTGAGTAATTTAATTTAATAAAACTGACGTCAGTTTTATTTTTATTAAAATTGAGAAATCATATATTAAAAATGGGATTTTTTAATTTTTGTATTTTTAATGTTAGGTGCCATCAAGTAGTTTCTGAATCATAGCAACTCTGTGCATAACAGAACAAAACACTACTCTGTCCTGCCATCCTTATAATAGTTGTTATGTCTGAGACCACTACTACTACCACTGTGTCATTCCATTTCCCTGGAGGGTTTTTCTATATTTCACTAACCCTCCACTTTACCAAGCATGATATTCTTTTCCAAAGAGTGATTCCCTTCTGAAAACATGTTCAAAGTAAGAGACACAAAGTCCTGCCACCATCATTTATAAATATATTTTTATTGTACTTATTCCAAAACAGATTTGTTTGTTCTGGAAGTCCAAGTTAGTTTCAATATTTTTTGCCAACACCGTTATTCAAATTCATTTGTTTTTCCTAATTCATTTTCCAATTACCGCATGCATAGGAATTACAGTGTGGCACTGTAGGATTAACTCTGTACCACAAGGTCATTTATAACAGCAAGAATGGTAGTCCATCAGCCACTCTTTGGAATACCTATACATGGTTACTATGAGTCAGAATTGACTTGACAGCACTTAACAACAACAACAGTAACAATTATTCAGAGGTGGTGGTCCTCCTCTCCTTCTTTCTATCTTCTTAGTCTGTTTTATTCTGGGTGCTCTATTGAAACTTGTCCATCATGAATGACACTGCTAATATTGAAAATGCAAGTAACATAGCTTCATGCATCAAAACAACATACAAGCCACCACAGTGCAACAAACTCACAGATTATTGATGGTATCTTTAAGTACTTCGTGAAAGTTCAGAAAATTTTAGAGGAAAAAATTGCATATGTCTTTTTAAAATCTGTGTATGTTGTTGTTATTGCTAGGTGCCATCAACTCATAGCAACCATAAGCACAACACTATGAAACACTGCCAATCTTGTGAATTCTTCACAATTGTTAAGATTGAGCACATTTCTGTTGCCACTGTGTCAATCTGTCTCCTTGATGATCTCCCTTATTTTCTCTGAGCATCCAAACTTTTCCAAGCATGATGTCCTTCTCCAGGATTTTCTCCCTCTTGATAACATGTCCAAAGAATGAGAGACAAAGTCTAACTATCTTGACTTCTAAGGCACATACTGTCTACATATCTTCCAAAACAAAATTGTTTGTTCTTCTGGCAGTCTATAGTACTTTTTTTTTTTTTTTTTTCTTATTTATGAACTGAGGGATAGTTTACATGAGAGAATATCAGCTTTACAACATCATTTCATTGCAATGATTACAATCTCTCCAGGCATCATTTTCAACA
>NW_006408586.1:241644-242546 GCF_000296735.1 Chrysochloris asiatica
CTGCTTCCATGAGGGTTGATAGTGGATTCAAGCCAAACTAAATCTTTGAGCACTTCAATCATTTTTTCCATTTATTATGATGCTGCTTATTCCATATGTGAAGATCTTTATTTTCTTTACACTGAGGTGCAATCCATACTGAAGACTGTAGTCTTGGATCTTTATCAGTAAGTATTTTAAGTCCACTTCTCTTTCAGCAAGCAAAATTGTATCATTTGCATAGTTCAGGTTGTTAAGGAGTCTTCTTCCAGTTCCGAAGTCATTCCTCTACTTTGCATAATGCAGATTCTAGTATTATTTGCTTAGTATATAGATTGAATAATTATGGTGAGAAGGTACAACCTTGTTACACACCTTTCCAAATTTTAAATAATTCATTATTCCCTTGTTCTGTTCTAACAACTGCATCTTGATAGATGTATAAGTTCCACATGAGCATAATTGTTCTAAAATACCCATTCTTTGCGATGTTATCCATAGTTTGTCATAGTCCACAAAGTCAAAAGCATTTGCATACTTAATAAGGTCCAAGTAGACATCTTTTGATAGGCTCTGCTTTCAGCCAAGCTCCATCTGACATCAGCACTGATATCCCTAGTGTGTATGTGTGTATACAAATGTGTATATACTATGTCAATTGTATATATATATAATTTAAAAAAAAAAGGGTCTGTTGATTTTGATATTGTTAAGTACTGTCAAGTCAATTCTGACCCACAGCAACCCTGTATAGAATTTCCAAGGAGTGACTGATGAGCTTGAACTTCTGACCTTGTGGTTCAAACTGACCTTACAGTCCAGTGTATTATCCAGTGTATTTTCCTACAACACCAGGACTCTCTCCTCTCCTCTCTCTCTCTCTCTTTCTCTCTCTAGCTCTCTCTCTCTCTCTCTCTCTCTCT
>NW_006408586.1:242921-248789 GCF_000296735.1 Chrysochloris asiatica
ATGTTGTTGTTGTTGGTAAGTGCTATCACGTCAATTCCGACCCATAGTGACCCTGTATAGGGTATCCTGGGTAGGGGGAGAATGGAGCTGCACATATCTAGATGCTTTTGTTCTGTATCTGGGCCTCATGGGTTTTGTCCCACCAGTAAGAAAATTCCTGCACTAGATCTTTTGAGTCTCTTACACTGTACCATTCTAAGCTTCTGAGGCTAGTTTCTACTATACTATCCAGGCTCTCTCTTGCCACCATACTGCTCAGGTGACTTGAACTGCCCAGGTCCTTCATGGCTCCTCTAATTTTGTGTATTTGTGATGAGGGGTGGAGGATGGGAAAGTGGTTGTTGCATGAGGATGCCCAGGCCTCTGCCTTCCAAGGGCAAGTGTTATGGCTCTAGCAATAGACAAATCTCCTGTATAGAAAAAAAAAATTAGTATGCACACCAATGTTCATAGCTGCACTATTTACAATAACAAAAAGATGGAGACAGCCAAAGTGTCCATCGACTAAAGAATGGATAAACAAGCTGTGGTACATGCACACAATGGAGTACTATGTTACCTTGAAAAATAACAAGGAAGCTACATGCCACTTCATAACATGGATGAACCTTAAGGACATTATGTTGAGTGAAATTAGTCAATCACAAAAGGAAAAATACTGCATAGGACCACTAATGTAAAAGACTAAGAAAAAGAACCCATACTAATCCACTAAAGTGGATTCTTAGCAGGTTGCTAGGATGTAGGGGTAGGAATAAAGGTGGGAGGGAAAGGCGGAGCACAGGGCAGGGAATAGACACAGGATAATTTGGATATTGGGGAGGGGGACAATATACATGTAGGGAGAGGGGAACGGAAGAACAAGGCAGACGGGAGAACAATTAGGCAGGTATGAATGAGCTAAATGGGACAGAGGTTAAAATTGATGTAGACACAGCCTTGGAACAACAGGGCTCTGGGATCCAGAGACTGGGACAGGGTTGGAATGGGGTAAAAGGCAGAATAATGTTGAGTTACTTGGCTGACTTTTGAACCTTGAGTTTCCAGGCATTATAATATAAAACAGTCATTGGAGGGAAAGGAAAAGGAATAGCCAGAAATATCGCCATAGAAAGCTTGTAAGTCCGTCTTCTGCCTAAAACCAATTGGAATACCTAAAATGGGGCTACAATGTATCTAGTGAAGGAGGTCTCATGAGGAGCCTCTGCATTACATAAGACTTATAGAAGAAAGCCTGAACCACATCCAAACCATCAGAGAAGGGAAACTTTCCTGTTGAAAGGACAAGCAGACCAGCCTGGAGCAGCCAGAAAACCAGAAGACACTTCTTGAAAGAAGGACCTATAGGAAAAATACAAACCAACAAGAACAGTCTGACTGTATCCACAAGAACAAACAAGCTGTCTGCCCAGGAGACAGCAAGGTAAGTGGTTGGGTCCTCTCAGTGCAAATCCTCCTTTAAGACTAAGATGCAAGGGGAAAACGCTTTCTGATTGGTGACCACGCACATCACCCATAAAGGGAAGTAACCGAAGAACATCAAGGAAGCAACGAGCTAAGCCCTGCATCATTCAGCAGACTATGGTGAGCCTGGGTGGAGACCTGGTAGGCCAGCAGTGAGGCAAGACCTGGGGACTCATGGGCTCAGAGTCAGTGACACATCCACAGAGGACTAGAGTGGAGACCGAAGCGACCAACTGATAAGAAGAGGGCGGACAGATGCAGGAACACCCACACCTGCAGATGATACTCATTTGCCATGGCTCCAATGATGGGACGAACAGAGCTCAACCCGAAGAAGATGGAAGAGGAAAAAAGCGTCATCTGATACAATTTGATAAACTGGACATCCACCTATAAATGCAGCAGTCCAAAAGAGGAAATAAATTCCTCCTCCAAGAACTATTCCCACCTCCTCCACACAAAGAGTAGATAGGGATGGCCATCTTCAACATTGACTAACCAAAATGGGGATAGGGATACAAAGGCAAGAATTGACTAGCTTACAAGCTTTCAAGAGGGAACCTAGATCCACAGGGCGGGGAGGATGGTAGAGTGTTCAGTGAATAGTATCCGACGTGTTTAGGAAGGGCAGATGAAAAGAAATGCAGATGGGTCCCTTGGGAAGCAAGGGTGAATAATTGTTACCAGGACTGATTGTGAGGACTGGAAATGTAAAGGTGGACATTTTATAGCAAGGAGGGGAGTGGTTAACCTTTCAGTCTAGGAGCGGAGGGCCCTGGGACCATCAATGGAGAAGAGCGGAGAGCGGGACCCTACCCAGAGGAGCAGTGAGGCCTGAGACTGAGACAGAGAGGATGACGTGAAGAGAGAGAACGACGTGAAGAGATGGAGTGGCTGGGGACTAGGGATCCGGAGAGGGAGAGGGGCTGTGTGCTAAGAACTGTGAGGGGAGGGCAGGCAGGATTGCAGGTTGTACCCTTTCGTTAGGTGATGATGCATGGATGGGACGGTAACTATGGCAATGAGACAATGTATGATGGAATGAATGTAAAACTAATGTTCCCCCATGTAGACTATCACACAATACACAATAAAACATTAAAAAAAAAAAAAAAATTAGTTCTCTCTATGTGGGCTACCAAATCTACTGCAGCCATGTCTCCTCCTTGAGCCAATTAGCACACCCCTTTCTGTCTTTAGTACTACAGCTCTCTCTTCTGGAATGTAGTCCAAAGGACACGCTCTGCTCTAAACTATTCTTGAATATAGTGCGGTTACCCTGAATCTCTACAGGATTAACAAAATTGACCAATGCCATAAATGGATTTCAAGAGGTTCAATCTTATTGGATTGACATTAACATCCTGCAATATGCAGATGATACAACCTTGCTTGCTGAAAGTGAAGAGGACTTAAAATATTTACTGATGAAGATCAAAGAGCACAGTCTTTGGCACGGGTTAAATCTCAATGTAAAGAAAACAAAAATCCTCACCACTGGACCAATATACAACATTCTCACCACTGGACCAATATACAACCAATATCAACGGAGAAAAGATTGAAGTTGTCAAGTACTTCATTCTTCTTGGATCAACTATCAACATTCATGGAAGCAGCAATCAAGAAATCAAACGACGTATTGCATTAGGCAAATTTGCTGCACAGGAACTTTTTAAAGTGTTGAAGAGCAAAGATGTCAGTTTGAGGACTAAGGTACACCTGACCCAAGCTATGATATATTCAATACCCTCATATGCATGTGAAAGCTGGACAGTGAATAAGGAAGACCATAGAAGAATTGATGCTTTTGAGTTATGGTTTTGGAGGAGAATATTGACAGTGCCGTGGGCTGCCAAAAGAACCAATAGATCCATTTTGGACAAAGTGCAGCCAGAGTGCTCCTTGGAGGCTAAGATGGCCAAACTTCGTCTCTCATACTTTGTACATATTTTCAGGAGGAACCAGTCACTGGAGAAGGATATCATGTTTGGTAAGGTTGTTGTTGTTGTTGTTGTTATGTGCCATACAGTCAGTTCCAACTCATAATGACCCTGTACAGAGCTTCCGAGGCTATAAATCTTTACGGGAGCAGAATGCCTCATCTTTCTTCCGCGGAACAGCTGGTAGTTTTGAACTGCTGACCCTGAGGTTCGCAGCCCAATTCATAACCACTACGCTGTTGGTAAGGTGGAGGGTCAGAGAAAAAGAGGAAGACCCCATCGAGATGGACTGGCCAAGTGGCAGCATCGATGGACTAAAGCCTGTCATCAGTAGTGAGGTTGGCCCAGGATTGGGCAGTATTTCTTTCTGCTGTGCATAAAGTCATTATGGGTCGGTAATGACTTGATGGCACCTAACAACAACAACAACAACTCCATTTGGAGGAATATAAAGTCATTCTTTGCCTAATAGTTTACCAATCCCTTGTAGGCACGTGGCCCAGTCAATCATTATGTAGAAATTGAAAACCCATAACTAACAACCCTCAAAAAATTGATTTATTGTACTATACATGTCAAGATTTTAAAAAAGATACAGCAAATGAAATGAAAACATAAATTTAAAATTAAACACTAGACGGCTAACCACAAAGGTCAGTGGTTCAAACCCCCACCACTCATTGGAAATCCTATACAGGGTCACTGGGAGGCAGAACACACACCATGGTATTTAACAACAACAAAGTGAAAATATTATATTTGTCTTGTTTTCTGCAAATTACCACTTGAAAAAAATGCACAAATGAATGGAATAGAAATGATCCTTCTAATATTGGAGAAAAGTGTGACTCCTGGCTGTATTTAGGGAAATATGGCATCCTTTTAATCAATTATTATGATCTTTTTCACAAAGTGTTTAGATGTTGTGAAATGTGAAACTGTACAGAAACAATTAAAACAAGTTAAAAAAGCAAATTTGAAAGTATTTTATATTGCTAACAATAGAATGAGTGGGTACATAAAATTTTAAGATGTTACTTCAAGTTTGTTTCTGCTGTCTTAAGGGCATTAAAGTCAGTTCCAACTCATAGCAACCATGTATAGGGTTTTCCAAGTAGTTTCTAATGGGTTTTGGGCCATTGGTCTTTATGTTAGCAGTCCAGAGATATCCTACAGCATCTATAATTCAAAATTAGTGAGTATCACAAATATAAAAGTAAGGAAAAAATACTATACATTTCAATTGTACTCTTCCAAGTTAAACATTGCCCTGAGCTCTTTTAAAATTAAAAAGAGTAATAATTGAGAAGGAATCACCACAAATTTGCCTTAGGATATTTCTGCAAGCATAATTGCTATAATCATTTTAACAAATACTTGTAAACTAGCTTTGAAAAATGGGAGGGCTGTCAGCTGGCATGCCTCAGCAGAGCATCATGAGCTTTATTGATTGGCTATTGATACACCAGCTTTCAGGCACAGGAAATGACTAGAGTTGATGGCCAGGTGACTGCAGTTTCCCACTGTTCCATGCCATCCTGGGAGCCAGGAGTTTCTCCAGTTCCTGTCTTTCCCAATCCAATGGCCTTGACTCTGCCAAAGATCAGGCACCAGGAGTGCCATCATTGCCTTTGGAGGCATGTGAACCCCCTGAACTACACCACATAAACTGCAAATCAAGAACTGCATTCACATAATAATTTTCTATTGCATCCACCAGGAGACAGGTGGTGAATGCCTGAGAACACATTAACATAAAATCATCAAATATAAAAGCAATGCCACAACTTCTCACAGAAAACAATTTCAGATTACACAAAGTAAACAAAACAGTGCCTCAAACAAGTGACCAAAACACAATCAGAAAATATAATACCAGAAATGCTATCAGAAGTACTTGATAAGGAATATAAAAGAATGATATTTATATGCCTTCAATGGATTTAGATAAGCATTAAGCAAAATCAAAGTGAATACAGAAACAAATTTAGAAGAATTCAGGAAAACACTTCAAGAAGAAATTGGCAAAATAAATGAAAAAATTAGAAACCAGAAAATGAATACTAAGAATTACTGAGTTTAAAGGCAAATCTCACAATATTCATCTACTAAACAAACAATAAAAATAAATAAATATTTTAAAAATACAAAGAAATCCTAGGATTTATGTGGGACACTATCAAGAGGAGCAACTATGTGTGATTGGAATTACAGAATTAGAATAGATAAAAATAAATAAATATAAAATGTAGAGAAAATTGTCCAAATGTTGTTGGAAGAATATTACCCTGAAATTATGAAACACAAGAAGATAGGCATCCAATAAGTTAAATGAACTCCAAACAAGATAGACCCCCAAAGAAAATCACCAAGGCCAATTACAATTAAACTTAATCAAAACCAAAGACAAGGAAAAACCTGAGCACCACTCGGAGAAAAAAAAAGAAAAAAAAAAAAAAAA
>NW_006408586.1:249404-257805 GCF_000296735.1 Chrysochloris asiatica
ACTGAAGACCAGAAGAGTTGTGGGATGACATCAAGAACATCATACATGAAGAAAGCAAAAAGTCATTGAGAAGACAAGAAAGAAGGAAAAGGTCAAAAGGGATGTCAGAAAAGACACTGAAACTTGCCCTCCAGCTTAGACATGTTAAAGAAAATGGAAGAAATGAAGAGGTCCAGGAGCAAAACAGAAAATTTCAAAGATCAGCTTGAGAAGATAAAGCTAAATATTACAACAAAATGCGCAAAAATCTGGAATCAGAAAACCAAAAAGGAAGAACACACTCAGGATTTCTCAAGCTGGGGGAACTGAAGACAAAATTCAAGCTTCAGCTTTCGTTATTGAAGGATTCTCTGGGAAAATTATTGAATGATGCAGAAAGCACCAAAAGACAATGGAAGGAATACACAGAGTCACTTTACATAAGGAAATGTTTCACATTCAACCATTTTAAGAGGTAGCAAATGATCAAAAGCCAATGATACTGAAGGTGGAAGTCCAAGGTTCATTGAAGGAATTGGCAAAGAACAAGACCCAAGTAATTGATGGAATAAAAATTGAAATCTTTCAAGAATGTGAGGCAGCACTGGAGGCATTCACTCATCTCTGTCAAGAACTTTGGAAGACAATGATCTGGCCAACTGATTGGAAGAGATCCATAGTTGTGCCTATTACAAAGAGAAGTGACCCTACAGAATTTTGGAAATCATTGGATAATCTCTTTTATATCCCATGCGAGTAAAGTTTTACTAAAGGTAATATAGCAGCTGTTGCAAGTATGCATTGACAGAGAAATTCCAGAGGTTCAAGCCAGATTCAGAGGAGGCCATGGAATGAGGGATATCATTGCTGATGTTCGATGAAAGCAGAGAATATTATAAAGATATTTACCAATGCTTTATTGACTACACAAAGGTTTTCAATTGTGTGGATCATGATAAGCTATGGACAACATTGTGAAGTATAAGTATGCTGGAACACATAATTGTGCACATGAGGAATCTGTACATGAACCAAGAGGTAGTTGTTCAAACAGAACATGGGGACACTGAATGCTTTAAAATTAAGAAAGGTGTGTGACAAGATTGTATACTTTCACCATACTTATTCAACTTGTATGCTGAGCAAACAATCCGAGAACCTGGGTTATATGAAGAAAAACATGGTATCAGGATTGGAGGAAGACTCATGCAGATGATACAACCTTGCTTTCTGAAAGTGAAGAGGACTTAAAATATTTACTGTAGAAAATCAAAGACCACAACCTTCAGTGTGGATTGCATCTCATTGTAAAGAAAACAAAAATCCTCACCACTGGACCAATAAACAACATTCTTATCAATGGAGAAAAGATTGAAGTTGTCAAGGACTTCATTCTTCTTGGATTAACTATCAACACTCATGGAAGCAGCTGGCAAAAATCAAACGATGCATTGCATTAGGTAAATCTGTCGCACAAGACCTATTTAAAGTGTTGAAGAGCAAAGATGAGCTTGAAGACTAAGATGTGCTTGACCCAAGCCATGGTATTTCCGATACCCTCATAGCATGTGAAAGCTGGACAGTGAATAAGGAAGACCATAGAATAATTCATGCATTTAAGTTATGGTGTTGGAGGAGAATACTGAAAGTGTCATGGGCTGCCAAAAGAACTAATAGATCTGTGTTGGAAAAGGTGTAGCCAGAGTGATCCTTGGAGGCCAGGATGGCCAAACTTTGTCTCTCATACTTCGGACACATTGTAGAATAGAATATCATGTTTGCTAAGGTGGAAGTTCAGAGAAAAAGAAGAAGACCGCCAGCAAGATGGATTGGCAAAGTGGCAGCATCAATAGCCTCATTCATGGCAACAATTGTCATGGTGGCTCAAGATTGGACAGCGTTTCAATCTGTTGTGCATAGGGTTGCTATGAGTCTGTACTGACTTAATGGCACCTAACAACCACATCAGAAAAATTAAAGATAATGGTGGACTAAGGAGTAACAATTGAAGTGGATCTAAGGATTAAAGATACCCCTAATTTAATACAGGGTATGAATGAAGTCACCACCTTTAGTTACCCTTGGGGTCATGGTCTGACTTCAAATTATATGACTACTATGGACATCTGGAGCCCTGGTGTGGTGATGTAAGATAAACACTCAACCACAAGGTTGGCTTAACCACAGATTCGGTGGTTCAAACCCACCAGTCTCTCCATGGAAACACTACTTAGGGTTGCTATGAGTCAGAACAAACTCAACAATACTCAACAACAACAATGGTATATGTAGATATTAAATGCATCCACAATGTAATTTCACAGGAAAATTTTAATCAGTTTTTAAAACATAAATCTGTTATTTTTCTACATTTATAACTTCTATGGTTTGCTGTACATTGTCAACCTCATGTTGAAACGCAAAATTGATTATCATAGTCTAACTCTTCTCAAATTTTCATTTGTGCATATCTCTTTAAATCATTCTTGATTTTCTTGGAAAGCCAAGATTCCAACTTTAAAATTTAGTTAGAGACCCACATTCTTAAAGAGAATTTTATAGACTTTCAAAGGATTTAATGAGGAGGGTGATCTGATCTTCTTTATATTTTAGAAACTCAATGTAGTTTCAGTGAAGAAAAAGGAAGGAGGATAAGAAGAGATTTAAAGATAAGAGTTGAAAAGATTGTTGAAATAATCAAGAATTTTTTTTTTTTAATTCTGCTCATCAAAAGACTTTCTCAAAGGTCTACAAAGAGAAACTGCAGACTCATATTACTTAGATTAATGAACAATATCCTTGGAAGCAACAGGCAAGAAATTAATATTACATTGAGTAAATGTGCTGCAAAAGAGCTCTTTGCAATGTTAAAAGGCAAAGATATCATTTAAAAGGAATAAGATACACCTGACTCAAGACGTGATATTTTCAGTTATACATATGCATGCAAATTTGGACAATAAGTAAGGAAGAGCTAAGGTGAATGGAATGGAGCAGAGTGGCCCTGTATAATAAGAACTGGATTGTTAATCACAAGGTTGGAAGTTCAAGTCCACCAGCTACTCAATGGGAGAAAGATGAAACGTTATGATGCCCAAAAGATTTATAGTCTCAGAAACTCTGTATTGATTTTAGGGTGCTTAAAAACAGCAAAATGAATGGATGCATTTGAATTATGGTGTTGGGGAAGAATATTTAACTTACTGTGGAATACCAGAATTCCTAGATTCCTAGTATGGTCCTGTAGGATATGCATTGAACTGCTAACCAGAAGTTTGGCGGTTCAAACCCACTAGCCACTCCTTGGAAACTCTATACAGGGCCTCCATAAGTCAGAACCAACTCGAAGAAACTTAACAACACCACCACCAGAATTCTTTGTGTAATGCCATAAGATGTGCATTGAACTGCTAACGGCAAGGTCAGCAATTCAAACCCAACAGTCACTTCTTGGAAACCATGTAACAATTGCTATGAGTTGGACACTTAGCAACAAAAGTCACCAGAGGAAAAACAAATGTGTCTTGGAAATACAATGAGAATGTTTCTTAGAATTGAGGATCATGAAACTTCATTTCTTGTACTACTAATAAGGAGTTATTAGTCTTTGGATAAGGACATAATGTTTGGTAAAGTGGAAGATCAATGAAAGAGGAAGATTGTCAGCAAGATACGTTGAAACAGTGAATTGAGAAACACTACACTGAAACATAGCAATCCTAGTGAGGATGGCACAGAGAAAGATAGCATTTTGTTCTATTGTATGTCAGTAAGTCAAAAAGTATTGCTACAAAACCACAAAAATAATTAAACAAAAATGTCAAAACTGACATTATTGTATCTCAACATAACATCCATCTAGGTCCACATAATCCTGAAGGCAGTGTTGCAATCTTCCTATGCCTTCCCAGAGCACCACTTGCCTGTCAGTGTGTCATACTGTGATGGCTTGTGAGTTGCGAATCTGGAAGCTATGCCACGGGTATTTTAAATGCCAGGGGGGTCAACCATGGTGGACACATTTCATATGTTGAAGACAGACTAGAAAGAAGGAGAAAAGAACTACTTTTGAATATTTAGACACTGAAAACCTTTTGAATCACAGAGAAAAACTGTCATATATAATGCCAGAAAATGAGCCCTCAGGATGGAAGGCACTAAAAATGCCACTGGAGAAAAGCTGACTCTTCAAAGTAGAGGTAACTGTGATGATGCCACAGGAGTAAAGTTCTCAGAAGGAAAGCCATTGGAACTTTGATTTGCTGATGGGGCACAACTCAAAATGAAGAGAAACAGCTATAAACATTCATTAATAATCGGAACATGGAATGTACAAAAGTGTAAATCTAGGAAAATTAGAAATAGTCAAAAATGAAATGGAATGCATAAACTTCGATATATTAGAGAAACAGCTATAAGCATTCATTAATAATCAGACCATGGAATGTACAAAAGTATGAATCTAGGAAAATTAGAAACAGTCAAAAATGAAATAGAATGCATGAACATCGATATATTAGACAAATTTAAAAGGAATGGTGTTGCAGTCATCATCCAAAAGAAAATATCAAGATCTGTCATGAGGTACAACGCTTTCTGTGATACAATAATATCTACGCACCTACAAGGAAGACCATTTATTACCATGATTATTCAAATTTACACACAAGCCATTAAAACCAGTGAGGATGAAATAGAATTCTACCAAATTCTTCAATCTGAAATTCACCAAACTATATTCATAATCTCTAGATATTAGAATATAAAGGTTGTGAACAAAGAGGAAGGATCAGTAGTTGAAAAATATGGCCTTGGTGATACAAACAATGCTGGCAAATGCATGATAGAATTCAACAAAACCAATGATTTGTTCATCTCAAATATCTTCTTTAGACAGCATAAGAGATGATTATACACATGGACCTCACCACATGGAATACACAAAAATCAAATTGACTACGTGTGAAAAGAGAGGGTAGAAAAGCTCCATATCATCAGCAAAAACAAGGCCATGTGCAGACTCTGGAACAAACCATCAATTGCTCATGTGCAAACTCAGACTGAAGAAGAAGAAAATGAAAACAGTCCATGAGAGTCAAATATGATCTTCAATATATTCCACCTGAATTTAGAGATCATCTGAAGAAAACAATTGATATATTAGACACAAAAGACCAAAGACCAGAAGAGTTGTGGAATGACATCAAGAACACCATACAGGAAGAAAGCAAAAAATGATTAAAAACCAAGAAAAGAGGGAACGATCAAAATCGATGTTGGAATAGACTCTGAAACTTGCTCTCAAGCGTTGAGATGCTAAAACAAATGGAAGAAATGAGGAGATACTAGAGCTGAACAGAAAATTTCAAAGGTCAGATGGCTAAGACAAAGTCAAATATTACAATGAAATGTGAAAAGACGGAGTCAGAAACCAAAAGGAAAGAACACACTCAGCATTTCTCAAGCTGGGGGAACTGAAGAAAAAAGTAAAACCTCGATTTTTGTTACTGAAGGATTCTCTGAGCAAATTATTGAATGATGCAGAAAGCATCAAAAGAAGATGGAAGGAATACATAGAGCCACTGTACCAAATGGAAATGGTTGATGTTCAAGCATTTCAAGAGGCAATACATGATCAAGAGTCAATAATACCAAAGGAAGAAGTTCAAGGTGCATTTAAGGAATTAGCAAAGAACAAGGCACCAGGAATTGATGGAATGCAAATTGAAATCTTTCAACAAATTAAGGGGGCACTGAAGGCACTCATTCATCTATGCCAATAAATTTGTAAGACCAAATTTCCAAATGATTGGAAGAGATCTTTATCTGTGCCCATTCCAAAGGGAGTTGACCCAACAGAATGTGGAAACCATAGGACAATATCTTTGATAACATATGCGAGTAAAGTTTTACTAAAGGTAATACAAAAATAGCTGTGACAATGCATTGACATTAAACATCCACAGTTTCAAGCCAGATTCAGAAGACATGAAAAGAGGGATGTCATTGCTGACGTTAGATGGATTCTTGTTGAACATCAGTGCTTTATTGACTATGCAAAAACTTTCGATTGTGTCGACCTTGACAAGCTATGGACAACATTACAGAATATGAGTATTCCAGAACACTTAATTGTATTCATGAGGGACCTGTACATACCAAGAGGCAGTTGTTCAAACAGAACATGGGAACACTGAATGGTTTTAAATAAGAAAAGTGTGCAACAGAGTTGTATTCTTTCGCCATACTTATTAAGCCTGTAACCACCACTTGTCTGTCAGTTTGTCATACTGCGATGGCTTGTGAGTTGCTGTGATTTTGAAAGCTATGCCACCGGTATTTTAAATACCAGCAGGGTGACCCATAGTGGACATGTTTCAAATGAGCTTCCAGATGAAGATACACTAGGAAGAAGGAGTGACAAAATATTTCTGAATTTTTAGTCACTGAAAGTCTTATGAATAAGACTGTCAGATATAGTGAGAAACACTGTCAGATATAGTGCCAGAAAATGAGCTCCTCATGTTGGAAGTCATTCAAAATGAGACTGGGGAAGAGCTACCTCTGCAAAGTAGAGCTGACCATGATGACATGAATGGAATAAAGCCTGTGGGAGAAAAGATGCGGGACCTTCATTTGCTGATGGGCACAACTCATGTAAACAGATGTAAACATCCATTAATAATCGTAACATGGAATGTATGAAGTATGAATCTAGGAAAACTGGAAGTTGTTAAAAATGAAATAGAACACATAAACATCGATATCTTAGGCATTAGTGAGCTGAAGTGGACTGGTACTGGCCATTTTAAATCTGATGACCATATGGTTTACTATGCCAGGAATGACAAATTGAAGAGGAATGGTGTTGCATTCATTGCCAAAAAGAATATATCCAATATATACAAAACTGTCTGTGATAGGATAATATCGATGCACCAGGGAAACCCAGTTAATGCCACTCTTATTCAAATTTATCCACAAACCCCTAAAGCCAGTGAGGATGAAATAGAAGAACTCTGCCAACTTCTGCAATCTGAAATAGGTCAAACATGCAAATAAAATGTAGTGATCATTACTGATGATTGGAATGGGGAGCAAAGAGGAAGGATCAGTATTTGCAAAATATGGCCTTGGTAATAGAAATGATGCTGGAGAACACATGATAGAATTCTGTAAAAACAATGATTTGTTCACTTCAAATACTTTCTTTAGACAGAATATGAGAGATGATATGCACATGGACCTCACCAAATGGAATACATAGAAATCAAATTGACTACATCTGTGGAAAGAGATGATGGAAAAGCTCCATTTCATCAGTGAAAACAAAGCCAGGAGCAGACCGTGGAACAGATCATCAATTACTCATATGCAAATTCAAACTGAAGCTGAAGAAAAATAAAAGAAGTCCAGGAGAGCCAAAATATGATCTTGAATATATCCCACCTAAATTTATAGCTCATCTGAAGAACAGATTTGAAACATTAAACACTGAAGACCTAAGACCAGAAGAGTTGTGGGATGATATCATGATATCAAGAACATCATTACAAGAAGAAAGCAAAAAGTCATTAAGAAGACAAGAAAGAAAGAAAAAGTCAAAATGGATGACAGAAGAGACACTGAAACTTGCTTTCAAGTGTAAAGATGCTAAAGCAAATGGAAGAAATGAAGGGGTCCAGGAGCTGAACAGAAAATTTCAAAAGATCAGCTTAAGAAGATAAAGTCACATATTACAACAAAATTTGCAAAGATCTGGAATCAGGGGGGTAAAAAAAGAAGAACACGCTCAGCATATCTCAAACGGGGAACTGAAGAAAAATTTCAAGCCTCAATTTTCATTATTGAAAGATTCTCTGGGCAAATTATTGAATAATACAAAAAGCATGTAAGGAAAGCAGAGAAGATGTAAGGAATACAAAGAGTCACTGTACAAAATAGAAATGGTTAATGTTCAACCATTTCAAGTGTTAGCATATGATCAAGAGCCAATGATACTGAATGAGGAAGTCCAAGGTGCATTGAAGGAATACTCAAAAAACAAGGCACCAGGAATTGATGGAATGAAATTGAAATCTTTTAAGAAAGTGAGTTAGCGCAGGAGGCACTCACTCACCTATGAGAAGAAATTTGGAAGACAACTATCTGGTTGACTGATTGGAAGAGATCCATATTTGTGCCCATTCCAAAGAGAGGTGACCCAATGGAATGCAGAAATCATTTGACAATCTCTTTTATATCCCATGTGAGTAAAGTCTTACTGCGGGAGAAAGATGAGGCTTTCTGCTCCAGTAAAAATTTGCAGACTTCCGGTTTCCCAGGGCGGCCAGACGGTGCTTGTGAGTAGGGGCTCCTGGATCGGGTGAGGGGAAGTTCGCGAGTTGAGCCTCCCAGGTGGGAATTCACAGTCTCACGGCCC
>NW_006408586.1:265819-269889 GCF_000296735.1 Chrysochloris asiatica
AAAAAAAAAAAGCTAAAGAGGATAGAGAGAAACACTGTAAACTGATGATATATGGTGGGGATAATAATCAATGTAATGAAACAAGCGATATGAATGGTTGAATGTGAAGCTGATGACGTGCCCTGTAAACTTTCACTCAATGCAAAATAAAAACATTTAATTAAAAAAAAAAGATTTGCAGCCTTGGAAACCCTGTTCAGGGTCGCTATGGGTTGGAACCGACTCAACGGCACATAACAAAAAAAAAGGTAATACAGAAACAGCAGCAAGCGTACATTGACAGAGAACTTCCAGAGATTCAACTTGGACTCAAAAGAGGCTGTGAAAGACCTGTGCAGCAGATGTGCTTAATGGAAAAGCAAAGATATCAGCATGATGAATAAGCTATGCCTGACCCAAACCATGGTATTTTCAATAATCTCATATGCATACAAAAGTTGAACAGTGAATAAGGAACATCATAGAAAAATTAATGCATTTGAATTATGGTGTTGGAGACAGATCTTTGTTGGAAGAAGAGCAGTCAGAGTGCTCCTTGGAGGCCAAGATACTCAGAATTCTTCTCTCATTCTTTGGATAAATTGTCAGGAGGAACCAGTCACTGGAGACAATTATTATGTTTGGTAAAGTGGAGTATTAGAGAAAAAGAGGACTATCCTTAGCAGGATGAATTGGCAAAATGGTAGCATCAGTGGGCTCAAGCATGACAACAATTGTGAGGTTGGCACTGGACCGGGCAATGTTTTGTTTTGTTGTGCATGGGCTTGCTATGAGTTGATACCAACTCAATGGCACATAACAATAATAACATGCCTTCCCAGAAGAATTATGCACTCTTTGAATTATACCATGTTAAAGAGACTATTTGAACATCCTTGGGAAATTCAAATGATGTTCCTTTTTAAATGCTATTTGAATTTAGAAAACAAAAAGGAGTCTAAAGGAGAAAATCTGGAATGTTAAAGGATAGGATAAGGTTTTCCAATGAAATTCTCTTATAGGACAGCCCTTGCTACTCACAACATGTAAGCAGTCTGATGGAAAAAAAGGAAAAAAAAAAAAAAAGTTATTGGTACAATGTTCCTGACTTTTTAAAAAAGAATAATCACTGATGTTTTCAAATTTCTTTAAACTTTTTCATAATAAATTCCCATGACAGCTTTATGCTTGTGAAGGAAAGCTATTAGTTTTGGGTTCCCAAAACATTCATCATAAACTTCTGAGCTAACTTCTCTGCTTTGAATGGAATTGGCCCAGTGGTTCTTTTCAGAAGCCACTATTTTGAATAGACATTATTTTGAAGGCAACATAATGATACTAACAATTAATGAAGCCCAGAGAAATTGTTCTCAAACATCCACTGATCACAGAGACATGTTTGAATATGTTTTGTTTAGAATAAACTCATGCATAAATGAACTGGATCCCTAGTAGCAATATTTTTTGCCTTATTTTCTATGGCATGTTCATAGAGTCACTATGAGTCAAAACAAATTGAATGGCACTTAATAAAAACAAACTGGGGGGAAATCATCTGACGTTGGTTGTTCAGATACAAGTCTCTAAAATATATAGGAAACTCCAACAGCTCAACCACAAAGAGACAAACAGTCCAGTTTTATCATGGATTGTTGTTGTTGTGAGGTGCCATAGAGTTGGTATCGACTCATAGCAACCCTATACACAACAGAACAAAACACTGCCTGGTCCTGGGCTAACCGCATAATTGTTTCCACTCTTGAGCCCATTGATGCTGCCACTTTGCCAATCCATCTCACTGAGGGTCTTTCTTTTTTTTCTCTGACCCTCCACTTTACCAAACATAATATTCCTTTCCAGCAACTGGTCCCTCCCGACAATATGTCTGAAGTATGAAAGTCTGGCTATCCTGGCCTCCAAGGAGCACTCTGATTGTGCTTCTTCCAACATGGATCTTTTGTTCTTTTGGCAGCCCACGGTGCTTTCAATATTCTCCTCCAACACCATAACTCAAATGCATCAATTCTTCTACGGTCTTCCTTATTCACTGTCCAACTTTAGCATGTATTTGAAGTTATAGAAAATACCGTGGCTTAGGTAAGGCACACCTTAGTCCTCAACTGATATCTTTATTCTTCAGCACTTTAAAGAAGTCATTTGCAGCAGATTTGCTGCATTAAAATACTGTTGCTGTAGTACATTGACAGAGAACTGCTAGAAATCCATGCAAAATTCAGAAGAGGACATGAGTAGAAATATCATTGCTGACTTCACATGGTACTTGACTAAAAGCAGAGAATAGTTGAAAATGTTCACTTGTGTTTATTGCCTATACAAAAGCATTTGACAGTATGGATCATAGGAAACTATGGGTAACATTGAAAAAATGGGTATTCAAGAACACTTGATTGTGCTCATAAAGAACCTGTCCATAGACCAAGAGGTAGTTTCTCAAAAAGAACAAGGGAATATTGAATGTTTTTATATCAGAACAAGTGTCCACCAGAGTTGTATTTTTCACCATACTTATTCAATCTGTATGCTGAGCAAATAATCCAAGACTGCATTATATGAAAATAACATGGTATCAGGATTGGAGGAAGATGCATTAATAACCTGTGATATGCATTTGGCACAACCTTGCTTTCTGGAAGTGAAGAGGACTTGAAATATTTACTGATGCAGTTCAATGACTACAGCCTTCAGTACATATTTACCTTAACACAAAGGAATCTAAATCTTTAAAACTGGTCCAATAAATAACATCACAATAAGTGAAGAAAAAGATTGAAGTTGTCAGACTTCATTTTATTTTGATCAATAATAAACACATATGGAAACAGAACTTAAGAAATCAAATGACCTACTGCATTAAGTAAACTACTGCAAATGATCTCTAAAATGCTAAGTGGCAAAAGATGTCAATTTGAATACTAAGGTGCCCCTCATCCAAGCTGTGGAGTGCTGTGTGGTGCTATAGGCTAAGCACTGGTCTGCTAACCACAAGGTTGGCAGTTCAAGTTTACCAGCTGGTTCTTAAAAACACTCACAGGGTTTCTGTGAGTGTGAAACAACTTGACAGTACTTAACAACAACAACAACCCAAGACATGACATTTTCAATTGCCTCATATGCATGTGAAAATTGTACAATGAAATCAAAGGCATAAAGAAAATGGTAATAGAATTAATGCATTTGAATTATGGTTTTGGTGACAAATGTTGAAAATACTATGGACTGTCTGAAGAACAAATAAATCTGTCTTGGAAGAAGTACAACCAGAATGCTCTTTAAAATCAAGGATGGCTAGGATTAATTTATTGTTGACTGGACATGTTGTCAAGACGGATCAGTCCCTGAAGAAGGACATTGTGCTTGGTAATGGGAAGGGTCAATGAAAGAAAGGAAGACCCTGAATAAGATGCATCAGGACAGTGGAAACACCAGTGGACTCAAACTTAACAATTGTTAGTTTGGGTGCAATTATATTACTTCTTAAAAGTGAGTAAGAAAGAAAAGAAAAACAAAAACAATAAGAGCTGGTTCAAGCAAGATGAAGGACTAGACAGAAGAGCTACACAGACTCTCTACAAAAATGTCACAAGAAACCAAATGAAATAATAATAAATTATAATCCAGGGACATGAAGCTTTGAAAAGTGAATCAGATACTGACAGTGAAAAACAAGATAAAAAGGATGGTAAGTTGTCAGGTGGTCTGATACAGTAAGGCCATTATGAAAATTTCCAAGAACTTACTCTGGGGACAAGGCACCCTGACCTTATGGCTCTCTGGCTAGCAGAGTGTTCCAACCAGTACCTGTTCCTTGCCCCTGCTGCTCAGGTGTCCTGTCTCACAGGTTTTCTCCTATTTATTTCCCTTTTCTTTTATTCTTTGTTTTAAATTTCCTCTTTTAATATTATTTTTTGCCAATTCTGTTTTTCCTTTCATTTTTTTTCCTGTTCTCAAGGAATGGTCACAAATATTGATCTTTTCCAATCAGTTGGCCAGATAGTTGTCTTCCAAATTTCTTGGCAGAGATGAGTGAGTGCCTCTTGTGCTGCCTCACTTTCTTGAAAGATTTCAATTTT
>NW_006408586.1:270249-272497 GCF_000296735.1 Chrysochloris asiatica
TATGCTGGAGAGCAAGTTTCAGAGTCTCCTCTGACATCCATTTTGACCTTTTCCTTCTTTCTTGTCTTCTTAATGACTTTTTGCTCTCTTCATATATGATGTTCTTGATGTCATCCCACAACTCTTCTGGTCTTCGGTCTTTAAGCCTTGGAGTGACATAGTTAACTGTATACTGGTGAGACATAACCTATTTTGGCTGACCTTGACCTTGATATTGTTGTTAGGTGCCACTGAGTTAGTTCTGACTCACAGTGACCTTATGCACAACAGAATGAAACACTGCCCAGTCCAGCACCATCTCACAATTGCTTTGAGTCCACTGGTGCTTCTAATGAGTCAGTCATCCTTTGAGCGTCTCTGTCTTTTTTGCTGATCCTCCACTTTACCAAGCATGATATTTTTCTCTAGGGATTGTTCCCTTCTGAGATGTCCAAAGTATAAGAAATGATGTCTCCCCATCCTCACTTCTAAAGAGCTTTCCAGCTGTGTATTTCTTCCTAGATAGATTTATTAGTTTTTCTGGCAGTCCATGGTTTGTTGTTGTTGCTAAATGCCATTGTGTCAATTCTGACTCATAGTGATCCTGTATAGAGTTTCCAAGGAGCAGATGGTAGGTTTGAACCACTGGCCTTGTGGTTAGCAGTTCAGTTTTTATCCTAGAGCACCACACTTGGATTGTACTTTCAATATTTTCACCAACACCATTATTCAAATTCATTAGTTTTTCTGTGTTCTTCCTTATTCGTTGTCCAACTTTCACATGAATATTGGGGAATTGAACACATTGTGGCTTGGATTAGGTACACCTTGCCCTCAAATTGGTATTTTTTGCTACTTAACACTTTAAAGAGGTTTTGCAACAGATTTATCAAATATAGTATATGCCCATTGATTTCTTGACTTATACTTCAATTAGTGCTGATAGCGGATCAAAATAAAGTATTTGACAACTTCATCCCCCCCCCCATTTATTTTGATATTATTCGTTTGACTGAATGAGAGGATTTTTTATTTTGTTACATTGAATACAATCCATACCAAAGACTATAGTCTTTGATTTTCATCAGTATCTATTTAACTCCACTTTGCCTCCAGCAAGCAAAGTTCTGTTAAATGTATACTTCATATTGTTAATGATTCCTCTAAACCAATTGCAACATCCTTCTTCATACAATTCAGTTTCTTGGATTATTTATTCAGCACACAGATTGAATAAGTATGGTGAAAGAATACAACCTTGGTGCACATGTATATCAATTTCAAACAACTCAGTATCCCCTTGTTCTGTTTGAATCAAAGTTTCTTGGTTTATGTACAGGATTCTCATGAGCACATTTAAGTGTTCTAGAATCTTATTCTTTACAATATTTGTTTGTTATGATTTGTTATGATTCACACATTCAATGCTTTTGTGTAGCCTGTGGTATTCTCTGCTTTACACCAAGATTCATCTGATGTCACCAGTGATATCCGTCTTTCCACATCCTCTACTGAATACAGCTTGACTTACAAGCAGTTTCCTGTTGATCTACTTTTGCAACCGTTTTTAAATTACCTTCAGCATATTTTACTTGCATGTGATATTAAAGACATTATTTAATGATTTCTACATTCTTTTGAGTCACCTTCCTTTGGAATGGGCACAAATGTGAATATCTACTAATCTATTGGCTAAGTACCTGCCATTCAAATTTCTAGATATAGATAACTGAGTGTCTCTAGTGCTGCATCGATTTGTTGAAACACTCCAATTTGTGTTCCATGAACTCCTGGATACTTGCTTTCATCAATGCTTTGAGAACAGTCTGTACTTTTAAAACCATCAGTTCTTGATCATATGTTACCTCTTTACATAGTTGAATATTGACCAATTATTTTTGGTATAGTGACTTTATATAATACTTCCACTTTCTGTTGATGCTTCCTGCATCACTCAATATTTTGCCTACAGAATTCTTCAATAGTGCAATTTGATTTTTTTCTTCAGTTCTTGTAAATTGAGAAATACTGAATGTGTTATTTCCTTTCAATTTTTTTATTGCAAGGTTTATGCACATTTCATTATAATTGACTTTGTCTTCTCAAGCTGCCCTTTGAAATATTCTGTTCAGCTCTTTTACTTCCTCATTTATTTCCATTGCTTTGTTGTTGTTGTTGTCAGCTACCATCAAGTCGGAACCGACTCATAGTGACCCCATGCACAGCAGAATGAAACAATGTCCGATCCTGGGCCAACCTCACTACCGCT
>NW_006408586.1:272637-287177 GCF_000296735.1 Chrysochloris asiatica
ATATGTCCAAAGTAGAAGAGACGAAGCTTAGCCATCCTGGCCTCCAAGGAGTACTCTGGCTGCACTTCCTCCAAAACAGATCTATTGGTTCTTTTGGCAGTCCATGGCACTTTCAGCATTCTCCTCCAACACCACAACTCAAAGGCATTTGCTTTAGCTTTTCTAAACTCAAGAACAAGTTTGAGAGATTCTTCTGACATTTATTTTGGCCATCTCTTTCTTTCTTTTCTTTTTTTGAACTTTTGCTTTCTCCCTGTATGATATTCTTGATGTCATCCCACAATTGTTCTGGTCTTCATTCATTGGTGTCTAATGAATCAAATCCATGATTCAGAGTGTCTCTAAATTCAGGTGGAATATATTCAAGATTATATTTTGGCTGTCATGAACTTGTTTTAATTTTCTTCAGTTTCAGCCTGAGTTTGCGTACGAGCAATTGATGGTCTGTTCTAGCACCTAGATTGTTTTGGGTTATTATATTGATCTACTGTGTTGTCTTTTCCCACAGATGTGATCATTTTGATTCCAGTGTATTCGATCTGGTGAGGAGTTCCACCTTTATAGTCGACATGTATGTTGGGAGGAAACACATAATTGCCGTGAGTATGTATATGTTCCAACATCTGATCTCCAGCATCATTTCGACCAACAAGGCCATATTTTCCAACTACCGAATTTTCTCTTCATTTCCAAGTTTCACGTTCCAAGTATATATCAATGTATCTTGATTGCATTTTTTACTGATTTCACATGTTAGAATTTGATAGAATTGTTCAATATCGTCATCACTAACTTTAGTGGTTGATGTGTAATTTGAATATTGTGGTATTAACTGGACTTCCTTGTAAGTATACAGATATTTTTGTATCACAGACAGTACTGTACTTCAAATTGAATCTTGAAATGTTCTTTTTGATGATGAATACCAATCTGCTCCTCTTTTAATTTGACATTTCTGGCATAGTAAACCACTGATTTTCTGATATGAAATGCCCAGTATCATTTCAGCTCACACATGCCTAGGATATTGATTTTTATGCATTCCATTTCAGTTATGAAAACTTCTGATATTCCCAGATTCAAATTTCATACATTATTAATGGATCTTAAAGCTGTTTCTTCTCATTTAAGTTGTGCTACATCAGTAACTGAAAATATCATGGTTTGGGTCAGGCGCACCTTAGTCCTCAAGCTGACACCTTTGCTCTTCAACACTATAAAAAGTTCTTGTGCAGCAGATTTGCCTAATGCAATACGTCATTTTATTTCTTGACTGCTGCTTCCATGAGTGTTGATGGTTGATCCAAGAAGAATGATGTCCTTGATAACTTCAATCTTTTCTCCATTGACAAGAATGTTGTTTATTGGTCCAGTGGTAAAGATTTTTGTTTTCTTTACATTGAGATTCAATCCATACTGAAGGCTGTATTCTTTGATTTTCATCAGTAAGTATTTTAAGTCCTCTTCACTTTCAGCAAGCAAGCTTGTATTATCTGCATATCGCAGGTTGTTAATGAGTCATGTCATATTTTTCTTCACAGAACCCAGCTTCTCAGATTATTTGCGCAGCATCTGGTTGAATAAGTATGGTGAAAGAATACAACCCTGCCACAAAACTTTCTTAATTTTAAACAATTCAGTATTCCCATGTTTGTTTCTACTTACTGATGAACAGTGAATAAGGCAAACCATAGAAGAATTGATGCTTTTGAGTTATGGTGTTGGAAGAGAATACTGAAAGTACCATGGACTGCCAAAAGAACAAATAGATCTGTATTGGAAGAAGTACAGACAAAGTGCTCCTTGGATGCCAGGATGGCTAAATTTCATTTCATATGTTGTTGTTGTTGTTTTTGTTGTCAGGTGCCATCTCATATACTTCAGAGATATTGTCAGGAGGGACCAGTTGTTAGAGAAGGAATCATGTTTGGTAAGGTGGAAAGTTAGAGAAAAAGAAGAAGACCCCCAGGGAGATAGATTGGTAAAGTGGCAGCATCAATGGGCTCAAGCATGCCAACAATCGTGAGGTTGGCCCAGGACTGACAGTGTTTCATTCTGTCATGCATAGGGTTGCTATGAATTGGTACAGACTCGATGGCACCTGACAACAACATGTTTGGTTCCAACAACTGCCTCTGGGTCCATGTACAGATTCCTCATGAGCACAATTAAGTGCTCTGGAATATACATACTTTTCAATGTTGCCCGTTGCTTGTCATGATCCACACAGTCTAAAGTCCTTGCAAAGTCAATAAAGCATAGGTAAACATCTTTCTGGTATTCTTTGCTTTCAGACAAGATCCACCAGACATCAACAATGATATCCCTTGTTCAAAGTCCTCTTCTGAATCTGGCTTGAACTTCTGGAAGTTCTCTGTGAATGTATGCTTGCAGCCTTTCCTGTATTACCTTTAGTAAAACTTTGCTAGCATGGAATATCAAAGAGATTGTCTGATGATTTCCACATTCTGTTGGGTCACCTCTCTTTGGAATGGGCACAAATACGGATCTCTTTCAATCAGTTGGCCAGATAGCTGTCTTACAAATTTCGTGGCAGAGATGAGTGAGTGCCTCCCATGCCACCTCATTTTGTTGAAAGATTTCAATATGTATTCCATCAGTTCCTGGTGCCTTGCTCTTTACCAATTCCTTCAATGCATCTTGGACTTCTTCCTTCAATATTAATAACCTCATATGCACATGAAAGCTGGACAGTGAATAAGGAAGACCATAGAAGAATTTATAAATTTGAGTTATGGTATTGGAGGAGAATATTGAAAGTGCCATAGGCTGCCAAAAGAACCAATAGATCTCTTTTGGGAGAAGTGCAGCCAGAGTGCTCCTTGGATGCCAGGATGGCCACACTTCATCTCTCATACTTAGGACATATTGTCAGAATGGACCAGTCGCTGGAGAAGGATATCATGTTTGGTAAGGTGGAGGGTCAGAGAAAAAGGGGAAGACCCCCACTGAGATGGATTGGCAAAATGGCAGCATATATGGGCTCAAGCATGACAGCAATTGTGAGGTTGGCCCAGGACCAGCAATGTTTCTTTCTGTTGTGAATAGGGTTGCTATGAGTCAGTACCGACTCGATGGCACCTAACAACAACAACAAAACATCAATAATTTAATGTCCTGAAATCTTTGCTGCATTTACATTTTTAAGGTCAACTCTATTATGAGAAGGTATTTTTTCCCCTGCTGTATTTTGGAGTGCCTTTCAACCTGAGAGCTCAACTTCTAGCCCTGTATCTGACATTTTTCTGCAGCTATTTATAAGGTTTCAGTCACTAACAATTCAGAAGTTGCCTGCCTTTTTTCCTAATCCATCTTAGTTTAGAAGCTCTGTTGGAATCTGGTCACCATTAATGTCCTTGCTCTTATTTAAAATATCAAGGGCATCGCCTCCCGCATCATGGCAACACATAAACCACCAAAGTATGACAAATTGACAGCTGTGTTGTGGATTGACTTTGATAGTACTCTATTTCTCATCACAACTTTACATTCCAGATTTGTCATATTTTATCTTCCAGATTACAGTGATGGAGTGGTGGAAGTGGTGGTTGTATGCTATAGAGTTGGTTCCCACTCATAGTGACCATGTATGATGTTTCTGAGTCTATAAATCTTTATGGGATTAGAAATCCTGATCTTCCTCCTGAGTAGTGACTGGTAGATTCAGACCGCTAACCTTGCATTTAGCAGCCCATCTGGAAATATGCCACACTATCAAGATTCCTTCATGAAAGAATATGTTTCATTTATCATCTCATTTCTTTCTTCCTGTAGCTAGTGTAGTGAACATCTAGAAATCAACATGCTCATTTTATTTATATTCTAAGTTTTGTAATAAATAGCTATAAATTCACAGCCTAAAAGAGCATTAATTTATTATTTAATTATTTCTGTGGGTCAGTAGTTAAAGCATGGCTTAGCTGTATCCTTGACAAGGGTCTTATAAAATTGCAATCTAAACTGCGGCCATGTCAAGGTCTTCATTTGGAGGATCAAGGAAAGCATCTGCTGTCTTGCTTATGCTGTGGTTGACAACATTAATTTCTTTGTGGTTGTATGATTTCTGACAGCTGGCTTCTTTCCAGCACTGGAAAAGATTCAGACTAAACATCGTCTGCTAGCAAGATAGTTTACTGTAAGGACACAATTATGGAATTAACAACTCATCCCTTTGTTGTATCATTGATTATAAATTCTAGATACAACAAAACACAGGGTGAAGAGGCTGACAATTATGTCCTGACTACACACTTGTTATTGTTGCTAAATGTCATCATTCTGGCTCAGAGTGACCCTATACAGGGTTTCCAAGGAGTGGCGGGGAGTTTGAACCACTGAACTTGCAGTGCAAACCAGCTTTATGGTTGAATGCTTATCTTACCACTGTGCCATAGAATGAATACACATTAACTTGTCAACTGTCATTTTCTGATTTCCATATCTTTACTGTTTATGTTGCTGTTGTTATTAAATGCTGTCAAGTCGGTTCTGACTCATAGCAACACTGTATAGGGTTTCCAAGGAGCAGCTGGTGGGTTTGAAATGAAAACCTTGTGGTTATCAGTCTAGTGCTTATTTTACATCACACCAAAATATAAAATAAAATATTTTCAATATTCAGTGTGTACAGGTCAGAGAGTTGGATTTTAATGCTTTAGTAATTGGGGATTAAACAGAGTAGGCTCGTGTCCTGCTTGGGTCTATAAGTTTTTAAGTGTGATTTTAGAGATGACAGTAATTCACATAGTTTAGGCTAACTGTATAGAATTCTACCACTGAGATATAAAATCATATCCCTGAGTACAATAAAATATTGTTTTTGCCTTTCATCTTTTAGAAATTTTCTTTGTTGTGCTTACATTTTCCACAGTAATTCAGGGGAAAGAAAAATGATAATGCAGGAGCTGAATGTATCTATTTCAGGGTTTTTATTTTGATAAATCAAGCTGTTTCTAAAATTATTTACAATAAATACAGTGGTCTTCTTGGTATGAGATTTGTAGGCAGATCTTTAATATAGCTTATAATTAATGAAAATAGAGAATATATATTTCTAACAAAATATTTTGAAAATATGGTTACCAGAAATAAAATGAACCAGTTTGGATTAGCTGCCTTTTTATTCCTTGGAGGAGAAATTTAGAAGTAACTTTTATAATTATAGTCTAAGAACTAGGAAGCAATAGAACAAGAAAATTTATTTATTAAAATAAAAAATAAATTTGGTTAGGGTTGAAGAATGAACATATTATTATTTAGTAAATATTGCCTCAGGTTCTGGACAAACAACATTATATATAATATTTAACAAAAATAATTGTTCTTTCTGTAAATCAAAATCAAATTAACTATTTTATTAACAAAATAACAAAACCTCCACATGAAGTTACTTGAAGCATATACAAACAATGTATTCTGTTTGGTTTTGCTCACCAATGTATTTCCACAACTAACACAGTGTCCAGAATATAGTCACTGGTAAATAAATAGTTGGTTACGAATGTCTGAATACACACATACATAAATAATGAAAGAAGAAGCAGATGAATCATTCTTGCTAATATTCTTCTCAGTGAAAATGCATAATATCAACATATACAATGATCAAACGAGTGATTATTTCAGGTTCCCAAGCTAAAGGTCATGTCATTTGGAGTGTGACACCCTTGAAAGATAATAACTGTTTACTCTGGAGCATATATTGAAGTAGAAAATAACTGAATGCAATTTATTTTAAAAAGCAAATGCACATGTCACTTTTCTTCTATTCTTTGAAAACATTATTTCAAAAATTAGATAGAAGTATTCTTTGAAAAACTTAGAACTACCTCAACTAATTTGAGAATAATATGCACAACCTTTGTTTCTGAATCAAAACTTTATTATGTTGATATGAGTTTTCTATATTTGTTTCCTGTTACCATGTTCTAAATTACTTTGAGCACCATTTTAGAATACTAGTTGCTATAGTTATTTAAACTGTAATTATAATTAATTATAAATTAATTATATAAATATAAAAATAATTAAGCATGTTAATAATGTAATTCAAAATTAAATACACATTGTTGTTACTGTTAAGTTCCACAGACGATGTTCTGGCTCATAATGACCTTTTCTAGGATTCCCAATAATTTAAATCTTCCCAGGAGCAGAAACCCTCATCTTTCTTCTTCAGAGAGCAGTTGGCAGGTTTGAACCATGCATCTTGTTCACAGTCCAATGCTTATCATGAGAACTGAACTCTCAAAATACACCTAGATCACAATATTTCTGTTGTCTTGTCCATATTTCTTTATCTCACAATATTAAGGCATTTTAAATACTCTTCAAATTGTCCCCAATAAGTTTTCTTCCTATGATATTTCTTTTCCATCAGTAATTACATGAATAAATGTGTATTAAGAAAATTTCAATGTCACGTTTCTTATAGTAGTCAAAAATATTAAGTAACATTGGAAGAGTATTAGTAGGATGATCTACAATTCTCTCAATGTTGCAGTTGATCTTGAAGTCATAATTGATATCCATCATTGCTCTCCTCAGCTATCTAAGCTAAATTCCAGCGAATCCTTGTGTTGATTCAAATAGTTTGAGTTTGGGGATGAGCCAGACATTCTTCCAAAATCTTCTGAGACACTGTTACAGTTGTGTTCTTAATAAATGGCAGTTAAAAATTTTTGTGGTGCAGGATTTTTATTTGAAGATTGATATTTGTTGAAGAAGGCAAAGAATTATGTAGATGGAGAACACTAAGATTTCCAGATAAGATCTTGTCAACCCAGCAGTAAGTTCTGGAGCATCATTACCTGTTAGAGATGTCCTTTGTCAGAAAACAAAAAATAAAAAATGGCTAAGGCTCTAAGCCTGTGCTCCACTTAGTAATAAGATTTAGATTTCCTATTGAGAGTGAAATCTTGAGAGAACATATTGTATGATGTTGCACTCAGTGCTGAAAAGGCTCATGACTAGAGGCTGTCTTCTTCCTAAAGTCAATCAAAACATTTCTTGAAGGGGGATTGCATGGCCCAGTTCCATGTCTATCATACATAGTTCCATACCCTTTTTTATCAAAGGTTGTTGTATACTTATAGAAGCTCCAAAAAATTACCTGAGTTTAAAACACATTATTTCTAACAAATAGTCTTGTATTCTTATTATGGTCAATGTCACCAGCTGCTACTAATGTGATAAATCTGGCTGCCAGTCTTCTGCCTGAAGAGGCCAACATATCCAGGCAGTAAAACAGATTATTAGTTTAAATGGATGCCATGCATATTGCACTAATAACAGGTGCTCACAGGAATGCTACAATGACCTACTAAATTTTACTTACAAAATGCAGCCCCAATGACATCATTATGTAGAACTTTAAGATGGTACCAGAAGAGCAATAAACCAGTATTAAAGTCATCTGAGTTTATGCCCCATATAACTACACTGATTGAATGTCCATGATAGTTTAAAAATTTGAGATAAATTTACAATATCTGATATATAATATCACAAATGAATATAAATAGGAAATAGTTTTCATAGTATTAAGTCCTAGAAGAACATTGTTGAGAGTTGCAACAACATTCTTAAAAATCAATTTAACAGATCTCTTTTGTATATAATTTAACTACAGTGGAATATGCTGCCATTGGGGCAAAGTCTTAGAGTTGTTGTTAAGTGCTGTGTTGTTGTTATGTTGTTAGGTGCCATAGAGTCAGAACCAACTCATAGCAACCCTATGCACAACAGAATGAAACACTTCCTGGTCCTGGGACAACCTCACAATCATTGCTATGCCTGGGTTCATCGATGCCACCACTGTGCAAATCCATCTCGTTGGGGGTCTTCTTTTTCTCCAATCCTCCACTTTACTAAACATGATATCTTTCTCCAGTGACTTGTCCCTTCTGATTATATGTTCAAAGTATGAGAAACCAAGTTTGGTCATCCTGGCTTCCAAGGTGCACTCAGGCGTACTTCTTCCAACACAGATCTGTTTGTTCTTTTGGCAGTCCATGGTGCTTTCAATATTCTCCTCAAACACCATGACTCAAAATCATCAATTCATCTACTGTCTTCCTTATTTACTGACCAACTTTCGCATGTATATGGGGTTATTGAAAATAACACAGCTTGGGATATGCACACTTTAGTCCTCAAACTGATATCTTTCTCTTCAACACTATAAAGAGGTCTTGTGCAGCAGGCTTGCCTAATGCAATGCACCATTTGATTTATTGACTGCTATTTCCATGAGTGTTGATGATTGATCCAGGCAAAATGAAGTCTTTGACAGCTTAAATATTTCCCCATTGATATGGATGTTGTTTATTGGTCCAGTAGTGAGGATGGTGGTCCAGTGGTAAGTGTCATAGCAGAAGTTAATTATTAGTATTTAACAAGAGAGCAACAAGATGGTCATGGTTGGTGTAACTGGCAGCAGACACAAAGGATTATTGAGACTGATCTGATCCAGTGCCTTATTGATCATTCGTTTATTGGGACTGGGACGTTTATGTGTTCTTGAACTATATAGTATAAAAAATAAAAACAAAAAAACAAGCTCAGCTAATCTGAGTGGTATAATTATAGATTTGTTTCCTAGAGAAATGGGTAATATCTTGAATTTATGGAATGTAAATATTGCCTCACCACTGTGTCTTGATAGAAGGAAAATTAAAGCATATGAATATATATAGAGAGAGATATACATAGATAATCACCTGCTCATGGGAGGATATGATTTTTAGTACAATGATACATGAATAGTTTCCATATTGGGAGCATACAAAAAACCCCACTGATCGTGGTTTGGGTGGCAGCAAAGACAGGCAGGTAAGGAAGGCTTTGTGGGGAAGGGATTTAAAACCCACAGAAACTGTGCTCAAAGAACAACACCAGAGCTCTGGATCTCACATAAGGTTCAGGATGTTAGTTTCCCACACTCACAAGAGAAAAAAATCACAATATAAGGAAAATACTGCAAGTTAGGAATCTCTGGCGATAAGACTTTCTCTGTGGCCACCCTGTCTGGGCAAAGTTCAGAGGGCGGGACTATAATCACACCAGCATAGGAAACCCTCTCTAAAAGCAGTGTAGTGACGTTTGCAAAAGGAGTTGCGGGGGTTTCTACACATTTTTTTCCTCCAATTCTCTGTTGCATCCTCTTTGCCCAGCCCAGAAACCTTCAGGTGGGTGGGTGTGACCCCCTCACCCCCTAAAGAAAAGTCCAGCACTGACTCCACAGTTTTCCCAATGTACAGAGAGGAAGAACTTGGTGCCTATTTATGACATCAGCCTTGGGGTAACAGTCCTAAAATTAACTTGTGCATGGACCTTACTCAGGCCAATATAGCAAGAAAAAAGCAGGCACATCAGACCTGACCCAAAAACCATAGAACAATCTGTAAAACCCCAACATAAAAGGACACAATTATCTCGAGAATTATGCTGTGCACACGCAGACATCTAACTGACCTTCAGAGACAGAAATAGTTGACATAATCTTTTCCCATTAACTTCTTAATATCTTTCTGTGCATCTTAACGGTTGTGACTAGAGGAGGGGCATGAGTGAGCAGACACTCCCACACACTGCTGGAGGCTTCTATGGTGCACACACACCGCCTGTGTAGCAAGGCGACTGGAGAGTGAGCCACAGTTTTATTTTTGTTTCAAAGTGGTGTTTTTTGTCTCTGCTTTTATATTGCTTCAGATTTTGGTCCTTTTGATCACAAATTTTTCCTGGATGTGGGACCTTTCTCTCACTACATTACCCAAGAAAGACAGAAATTATGGCCATATGGCCAAGCTACAAGCATGCCCCTTGTATATTTGCTCAGCATGCAGGTTGAATAAGTATGGTGAAAGAACACAACCTTGTCGCACACCTTTCCCAATTTTAAAACATTCAGTGTTCCCATGCTCTGTTTGAACAACTGCTTCTTGGTCCAGGTACAATTAAGTGTTATGGAATACTCATACTTATCAATGTTGTCCATAGAATGTCATGATCCACACAATCGAAAGCCTTCACGTAGTCAATAAAGCATAGGTAAACATCCTTCTGGTATTCTCTGCTTTCAGCCAAGATCCATCAGACCGCAACAATGATATCTCTCATTCCACGGCTTCTTCTGTATCCAGCTTGAACCTCTGGAAGTTCTCTGTCAATGTATGTTTGTAGCATTTCTGTATTATCTTGAGCAAAATTTTACTCGCTTGAGACATCAAAGAGATTGTCTGATGATTTCTGCATTCTGTTGGGTCACCTCTCTTTGGAATGACCACAAATATTGATCTCTTCCAATCAGTTGACCAGATAGTTGTCTTCCAAATTTCTTGGTAGAGATGAGTGAGTGCCTCTTGTGCCGCCTCACTTTCTTGAAAGATTTCACTTTTTATTCCATCAATTCCTGGTGCCTTGTTCTTTGCCAATTATTTCAATGCACTTTGGACGTCCTCCCTGAATATCATTGGCTCTTGTTCATATAGTACCTCTTGAAATGGTTGAACATTAACCATTTCATTTTGGTACAATAAAGAAAAATGTGGCGTCAGGATTGGAGGAAGACTCATTAACAACCTGGGATATGCAGATGATACAATCTTGCTTGCTGAAAGTGAAAAGAACTGAAACATTTACAGATGAAGATCAAAGAGCACAGCCTTAGGTATGGATTGCATATCAATGTCAAGAAAACAAAAATCCTCACCACTGGACCAATAAACAACATTCTTATCAATGGAGAAAACATTGAAGTTGTCAAGGACTTCATTCTTCTTGGATCAACTATCCAACTATCAACACTCGCGGAAGCAGCAGTCAAGAGATCAGATGACGTATTGCATTGGGCAAATCTGCTGCACAGGAACTTTTTAAAGTATTGAAGAGCAGAGATGTCAGCTTGAGGACTAAGGTGAGCCTGACCCAAGCTATCGTATCTTCAAGGGCATCATATAGATGTGAAAGCTGGACAGTGATTAAGGAAGATCGTAGAAGAATAAGAACCAAGAGATCTGTTTTGGAAGAAGCGCAGCCAGAGTGCTCCTTGGAGGCCAAGATGGCTAAGCTTTGTCTCTCATACTTTGGACATATTGTCAGGAGGGAACAGTCGCTAGAGAAGGATGTCATGCTGGGTAAGGTGGAGGGTCAGAGAAAAAGGGGAAGACCCCTAACGAGATGGATTGGCCAGGTGGCATCATTGATGGACTCAAGTGTGGCAGTGGTAGTGAGGTTGGCCCAGGATCGGACATTGTTTCATTCTGCTGTGCATTCAGTCGCTATGAGTCGGTTCCGACTCGGCACCTGACAACAACAACAACAACCATTTAATATATTACCATCATACAGTAGCAGTATAATAACCCCTTTCAACAAAGTGAACCGGCACTGGAAGCACATATTTATCTGTGCCAAGAAATTTGGAAGACAATTACCTGGACAACTGATTGTGCCCATTCCAAAGGCGACCCAAAGAATACAGAAATCATTGGACAATAACATTGATAAGCCATGCACATGAAGTTTTACTAAAGGTAATACAGAAACAGCTGCAACTATATATTGACATAGAACTTCCAGAAGCTCAAGCCAGATTCAGAAGAAGACGTGGAACCATGGATATATTATTGTTGACATTAGATGGATCTTGACTGAATGCATAGAATACAGAAAGAGGTTTACCTATGCTTTGTTGACCACACAAAATATTTCAATTCTGTGGATCATGATAAGCTATGGACAACATTGTGAGGTATGAGTATTCCATAACACTTAATTGTGCTCATGAAGAACCTGTATATAGACAAAGAGGCAGTTGTTTGAACAGAACAAGAGAACATCGGGCAGTTTAAAATTAGGAAATTTGTGCAACCGAGTTGTATTCTTTCACCGTACTTATTAAATCTGTATGCTAAGCAAATAATCTAAGAATCTGGGTTATATGAAGAAAAATGTGACATCAGGATTGGAGGAAGACTCATTAACAACCTGCAGTATGCATATGATGCAACCTTGTTTGCTAAAAGTGAAGAGGACTTAAAATACTTATGATGATGATCGAAGACCACAGCCTTCAGTATGGATCGCATCTCAAAATAAAGAAAACAGAAATCCTCACCACTGGACCAATAAACAACATTCTTATCAGTGGAGAAAAAATTGATATTGTCAAAGACTTCATTTTGTTCAGATCAACCATCAACATTCATGAAAGCAGCAGTAAAGAAAACAAACAACGTATTGCATTAGGCAAATATGTTGCACAACAATTTTTTAAGTGTGGAAGAGTAAAGATGTCAGTTTGAGGAGTAAGGTATGCCTGATTCAAGCCATAATATTTCGAAAAGCTTCATATGCATGTGAAAGTTGGACAGTGAATAAGGAAGATCACAGACGAATTGATGTATTTGACTTATGATATTGGAAGAGAATATTGAAAGTTCCATGGGCTGCCAAAAGAACAAATAGATCTGTGTTGGATGAAGTACAGCCAGAGAGCTTCTTGGAAGCCAGTATGGCCAGACTGTGCCGCTCATACTTTAGACATATTGTCAAACGGAACCAAACACTGGAGAAGGATATCATGGTTAGTAATGTCAGAGAAAAAGAGGATGATACACAGCAAGACGGACTGGCAAAGTAGCAGCACCTATGGGCTCAAGTATAGCAATAATTGTGAGGTTGGCCCAGGATCAGGCAGTATTCTGTTCTGTTGTGCATAGAGTCACTACTCGATGGCACCTAACAATACCCAAAACAACAAGAATACTAACCCACCGCGTGTCCATCAGTTTGTCATATTGTAATAATTTGTGTATTTCTGTGATATTGAAAGCTATGCCACTGGTATTTTAGCTATTATCAGCATCACCCATGGTAGACATGTTCCAGCTGAGTATTCAGACTAAGACAGACTTGAAAGAAGGAGACGCAGACTACTTTTGAATGATTAGCCACTGGAAACCTTGTGAATAGTAAATGAACACTGCTCAGATAACACAAGAATATTGAATATTGACATATTATGAGTTGTTGTTGTTAAGTACCTTCGAGTCACTTCCAACCCATAGCAACACTGTATAAGGTTTCCAAGGAGTGGCTGCTGAGTGTAAATCACTAACTTGGGGTTTCAAATCGACATTGTAGTCCAGTGCATTAACCCACCGTGCCACACCAGGACTGTTATAAGTAGCTATTATGGTTAACACCTGAATATTATCAAATATAGCGCCAGAAGATGAGCCTTTCAAGTTTGAAGACACTCAAATGCAACTGGTTTAGAGCTGTTTCTTCAAAGCAGAGATGTTAATAATGATGTGAGTGGAGTAAAGCTTTCAGGACCTACATATGCTGGTGGGATACATTCAAAATGAGGAGAAACAGCTGTAAAAATCCATTGATAATTGGAATATGCAACACATGAAGTATGGATCTAGGAAAATTGGAAGTTGTCAAAAATGAAATAGAAAACATAAGTATCAGTTGTCTAGTTATAAAGGCTTTTGATTGTGTGGATCATGACAAGCAGGTAGCTTGGGCCGCTGACATTCATAGTGGACACGAGGGGCAAGGAGGTGAAGGAGCCGGGTCCCGAGCGAATCCCGCGTTCCAGGAACCGCCCTGGCTCAATAGCGCTAGGGCCCACTGCTGCGGGTTGGAGCCTGGGGAGCCGGTGCACAAGCCTGTGCGGGGTCTCGCTCAAGACCTTTTTAAAGTGTTGAAGAGGAAAGATATCAGCTTGAGGACTAAGGTGCACCTGACTCAAACCATGGTATTTTCAATAACAAGAAACAAGAAATTCTCTTAGATCTAGACTACATTTAGTATAGGCTTCAGAGACAAATATGTTTACACAAATGAATATCATATAAAGAGAATCTTTGTTTTTGCCGCTGTTGGTGTTAGGTACCTTGGGACTGGTTCCAATTCAGGGACCATTTCAGATTTCTGAGTAGCGGCTAGTAGCTTTGCATTGCCAACTTTATAGTTACCCATCTAGTGCTAGCTAGAGTGCCACACCAAAACCCCAAGTGTAGACCATGAAAAAAGAAATATAATCACTTCATTTTAATGAAGTAGACCATGAAAAAAGAAATATAATCACTTCATTTAATCATTTTAATCCGATATCTAAATGAAGAATATGACGTTCCTTAATACCTAAAACTATGGAACAGAATCTATATTTTAACACTAACATTAATTTTTGATGTATTTACTTTCATCCTCAATTTGAAGGAAACTTCCATATAAACATTGTTGTTGTTGCTGTTAGGTGCCATAGAGTCGGCAACGACTCATTATGAATTTATGCACAGCAGAATGAAACAACGTGTGATCCTGGGCCAATCTTACTACTGTTGCCAAACTTGAGTACATCGATGCTGCTACCTGGCCAATCCATCTCATTAGGGGTCTTCCTCTTTTTCTCTGACCCTCCATCGTACCAAGCATGATATCCTTCTCTAGCTACTGTTCCCTCCCAACAATATGTCCAAAGTATGAGAGACGAAGTTTGG
>NW_006408586.1:288097-291307 GCF_000296735.1 Chrysochloris asiatica
CCGTTTCTGTATTACCTTTAGCAAAACTTTACTCGCTTGAGATATCAAAGAGATTGTCCGATGATTTCCGTATTCCGTTGGGTCACCTCTCTTTGGAATGGGCATAAATATGGATTTCTTCCAATTAGTCGGCCAGATAGTTGTCTTCCATATTTCTTGGCAGAGAACTGCTTCCATATAAACCTGTTTTTATCAACATTACAGACAGATTTATCCTGCAAAGGACTCTTCAATGAGCATAATGCAAATTTGGCATGTTTTAAGTTAAAGAAGGCAAACCATGGTTTTCTATTTGAACCTCCCCCATGCTTATTTCAATCATGGTGTTTAAATTTCAGTCCCATTGTTTTATTTCCATATATATATATATTCAACTTATACTTTCAAATATGAATGTTCAACTTTATTTTATAAGTTCTGAAAAAAACATCCATAATCATTTTGAGTAATGTACTGTTGTAGAGTTATTTTTTTCTGAAGAACTTAACATAAATGAAGATATGCTTAGTATGATAAATTCATTTCCAATAATTAGCAAAGGAACATATTATAATTGCTACCTTTTTGTATCTTTCCAAAGATTAAATTTCTTAAAGTATATCACATTATATGACTAAACTAAATCAGAATGTACATTTTCATATCATTCTCACAGATTTAAAACAAATCATATGAAGCATATTTTAAAACCTAAAAAATACATTAAGTCCTTTATTAAATATAAATATTGAAAATTATTGTGCTTTCTACGCTTGTGTTGTTGTTATTTTTGTATGCTATCAAGTCTGTTCCCACTCTTATTGGCCCTGTAGAGGATTTCCATGGGGCAGCTGATGGGTTTGAACTGCTGACCATACTGTAAGAAGTCCAGTCATTATCCTACAGCACTACACTAGGACATTTGTATTAGGTGAAGACTATTTCCTTTCCTTCAAAATATCTTGTAAAGTTTACAATTAAATATTTTGTTCTGTTATTTTTAAAACAAATCTGAAATCTACTAGAGCAAACTGATAATGAGAATGTGGAAATGATTTGCTACTTCTACAGCAAGGCTTCCTTTTTAGCACATATTCATTTTTCATTTCCCTTGAGGAAAACCCCATTACATTTCAGAATCTTTAACATGTAATGGCCTTTCATTTTCACCTGTTGGCAAATATTAGTCCCACAGAAACTATATAAGCATGTAGTTAGTGCACAGATTAATGCATTGCCCAACTGTTTTCTATTTCATCCAGTGCTCAATCTAGATTTCAAAAACAGTCTTGCATGGAACTACTCATAAATTGCTTATTAAGGTGCTAACATTACTCTCTCACTGCTTCTTGATATTCCACAGGCCTTGGAAGCTGTCAACCATGGCATTTTATTATTACACTTGCTCTTCATTTTAGGTCTGCTGTTGAATAGCTTTAGTGATACCTTCCTAATTGGTTTCAGCTCCTTAAATATGGTTGACTTCACATTCTCCTCTTTTTTCTAAGCCTGTTTCCTTCCTCTGATGTTCAGTTCTTTACATTTAGTATTCATAATATAAATGTTTTATATTGCAATATTGTCAAAATATTACTTGCAACCAATGACAATTATGGCTTTCAAATACAAAATAAATAAATAAATGCTGTTGAACCAGTAGGCATTGTTCTACTTTGTTATTTCTGTTCAAAGAAATATTTTGCATTTTTATATAACAATGGTATTTAATATTTATGGACTTCTGGTGTGGGGCTATAGGATCAACACTGTACTGTGAACCACAAGGTCAGCATTTCAAACCTACCAGCTTCTCTTTGGAAACCCTATACAGGGTCGCTATGAGTAGGAAACAAATTGATAGCATGTAACAACAACAACAATGTAATAATAATGATAGTTCAAACTTTAAACTTTAATGCATATTTGATGTATATTTTTTTCTGAATGTTATGCTAATTAAACACAATGTTGTTGTTGTTATGTGCCGTGGAGTGGGTTCCGACTCATAGCGACCCTGTACAGGGTTTCCGAGGCTGTAAATCTTTATGGGAGCAGACTGCCTGATCTTTCTCCCACGGAACAGCTGGTAGTTTCAAATTGCTGACCTTGTGGCTCACAGCCCAATTCATAACCACTACGCTACTAGAGTTCCTTAATTAAACATAATTCATAATACCTATATGAAAATGAAATTTAACCATATAAAATAATCATTTGATTTGAATAGATGAAGTTATTTAAAATTTTGCAAATAATTAATAGTCACAGATTTTCCATTGTTTTGGCTATCCATAGTTGTTAAGTGACACTGAGTGGACTCCAACTCCTATTGTCCCTGTATAGGGTTTCCAATGAGCAGATGGTGGGATTAAACTGCTGACCTTGTTGTTTCTAATCCAGTGCTGAGCCTACAGCGCCACACCAGTAATTCAGTATGTTAAACATTCTTCACACACACCATAATTCAATTGCAATTTTTCTTCAGTCTACCTTATTCATTGTCCACCTTTTGCAAATATATGAAGTGATGGAAAATATGATAGCTTGTGTTTGGTGCACCTTAGTCCTCAAATTTACAACTTTGCTTTTTAGCACTTTAAAGAAATCTTTGGTAGCAGACTTTCCTAAAGCAATAAATTGATTGATTGCTTGACAGCTAATTCCATGAGTGTTGACTGTGGACCCAATTAAATTGAAGTCTGGCAATTTCAGTCTTTTCTTCACTTATCATGACGTCACATATTGGTCCAGTTGTGAGGATTTTGTTTTCCTTACATTGAGGTACATTCCATACTGTTGCCTGTAGTCTTTGATCTTCTTTGGTAAGTTTGTCAAACCCTCTTCACTTCTAGCAGGCAGGGTTGTGTAACCTTTATATTACTGGTTTTTAATGAAGCGTCCTTCAGTTCTGGTGCTATGCTTTTCTCTGTATAATCCAGCTTCATAAATTATTTGTTCAGCATGCACATTGAATAAGTATAGTGAAACCATGCAACCCAGGTTTTAAACAAATCAGATACCCTTGTTCTGTTCTAATGACTTCTTTATTTATGTACTGATTCCTTATAAGCAGTTTTTTGTTGTTGTTGTTTTAAGTTTTTGTTGTGGGGTTTACATGGAAGAACATCAGCTTTACACTCATCCTATCATATTCTGTTTCATTGCAATGATTACAATATCCTCCATGCATCACCAAATAACCCCAAAAGTGTACAACACACAGGCGTGCCC